>NC_048290.1:3400716-3510441 GCF_009762535.1 Notolabrus celidotus
GTACTTCTCATTCCTCTAATGTGCCTCCTTGTGCCTCCCACTTGAGTTGTTTCCTTGAATCCTACCTTAAGTGCTGGCCAAGAATGCTTGATGCATGTTAACTAGGGCCAAGGGCGCTCCAGAAAGGCCTGATACAGGTGTATAAGGTCCTGGTTCTGCATGTTGATGTTGTTTTATGCCTTTACTGAGAGGACAGGTCAGTGGATACAGAACATAGACTGTATAAATAATGGACGTAGTATCCGTGACGTCACCCGTCTGTTTCTGAAGCGGCCAATCGTCGGCGGGAGCCATATTGCTGCTGTCGAGCGATTGTGACGTAAAGAGGCGGGCTTTGAGCCTCCTGGCCAACAGCTACAGTGCTCCCGCCTGTCAATCAAGTCAGCATCATGTTTATTTCTGCTGTAAAGATCTGCTTCTTTGAATTGGTGTGTATGTGGTTTCTGGTACTTCTGGAGCCAGCCTGAAGCGGATCCTCGATGAACTGCAGTTTTTAACTCTTCCGCATTGGCTTCAATTCTAGTGGCCGCAGGTTGCCGCTTGGGTTTTAACCAAGACCAAATTTTGGACAGAGGTATCTTTCTCCTTACAACAAAAAGATCTTAAAGAAATGATATTAAATGAAAATATTGACATTTCAAATTATCACCACAGTTCTTTGGATTGGGTCTGAGGGAGCTGGATGCTGAGCTGCCACCAACTTCAGCTCACTATATCACTAAAATCTTCAAAATGAAGACATGACTAGACACACCATGAATTTAACTCGTGAATAACTTTAAGAAAATGCATCTAACTAGTAAAACAACTGTCACATATGGCTCATGTGTCAGGTTAATGAGGTGAGAATTTAATTGCAGATAGCTTAACACTGAGTGGCCTAATCCAATGCAATGAAAAAAAAAAGAGACAGATAAAGCCCCAAATTTCATTTTCTTTGCTGCTTAAAAACTTTAAGAAAAAATATATATTAACAACATTTTTTTTTACAAAATAGTATGATCTAAATAAAGTATTGGATGCAGTGTAAGACAGGGAGTGTGTATACCCATCAGTAAAAGTCAGCCTTTGAAAAGCCATTAGAGTATATTGGCGCTGCAAACAAAGTAGGATGATCAATTAATGCACATGCTGACCACCGGACTGTCAGCGTGCCTTTCA
Source organism: Notolabrus celidotus (assembly GCF_009762535.1). Lineage (NCBI taxonomy): Eukaryota > Metazoa > Chordata > Actinopteri > Labriformes > Labridae > Notolabrus > Notolabrus celidotus. The sequence continues at coordinate 3,401,878 of NC_048290.1, forward strand.
TCAGTGTGTTTCAGACACAGAGGAACTACAGAGTGTTCCTAAAATGATTATCTGTCCATCCTCGGTCCCTCCTTGATGACATCACACGGCTAAAGTCCAGCTCCATCTCTTCAGTTAGTGCCTAATTCCCTTTGACACAAACACACACCCTTTCCACTTCAACAAATAACACTTAACTCTGCAGCTCAGGCCTTCACAAACACGACCCGGTCTGTAAAGTAAAAGCACAAGGTGTGCTTTACTCCCTCAGGCTCACGCTGATTACACACTCTGCACTAATGCAATGATTATCCTCACTCTATCCAATTTCCTCTCCTGTGTGTGTGTATGGTATGTGTGTGTGTGTCTACATGCATGCATTTATGTGTGTATGCCTGTAAACCACAGACCGCACACAGCACACACAGATGACATCACCTTGCAGTGATTAGCCTGTTAGCTAAACGTTAAACACAGCAGATGGCTGAATTATTCCAGGGGGTGGGTTTTTATAATTCTTCATAAAGCCGGAGTGCTTTTAGGGAAACAGCTGAAGATATGGATTCAAAGAGGAAGAGGGTGAATGATGAAGGAGTGTTTGGTTTAGATGTGGTGAAGTCATCACTGAGGTCTCTCCATATGATAAAAGACAGGTGTATTAAGTGCACTTTAATGCGACTGGGAGGGTAATTTCTCCGGATTGGATGTGAGCCAAGTTTCTCCCAGACATGATGACAGACATAATGGGAAAAGAGGTTTCACGTGAGCTCACACACACACACACACACCCCTCCTCCTTCCAGAACCGTGTGTGTGCTGCGGCCACGCTAATGTCGGCCAAATTGTGTTATTCAAAGACAGAGAGGCATCATCTTTCCTGTCTCGCCTCTGAACCCGTGAACCTGCAGTGATAATGAATCCCACTCAGTGTCACGGGCTGTTGGCCCCCAGGAATCTAATGGCTCTGCAGTAACGAGGTCATAACGGCTTCTTTAACCGTCCTGAGAGGTGGATAAGATCCTGAAAGTGTTTACGTGGAGTGGGGACTGCATGCATGCCGTTAAAGTGCCCGAGTTTAGCTGTCAGCACTAAAGTAGATTCACTTAAAAGGCTGTTAAAGTGCTGAGAGCTTTCAATACAGGTACAAATAACCATCACAAGACTTCTACCTGTTTACAGTGAAGGTAAACTGTAAACCTTTGGGGTGCTAAAGCATTGTTAAGCAACATTTTGTACTTTTAAATGCCGTCAGCTCATTCTAGAAACATAATCCCCTTAGTTTGAATAATAACCTGAACACATGGTGAACAGATTTCACAGTTTCTTCCAATTCTACCAAAGGCAAGTTAGGAAAACTGGGCTCCAGTGTCAGAAGGTTTCCCTCAAAATTAAGAAAATGTGATGCATTGCTATCATATATGACCTCCTTTCAGTGGAGAGAACATGACGCCAGTGTGGGGTTCTGTTTTAGTGGAGAAAACGTGATGTGTTGCTGTTAATAGTTCCATTCAAATGGGAAAAATGTGATGTTTGGCCCCTTAAAATCAAATTCCAGCAGAGTAAATTAGATACAGCACCTTGTAAGATGTAGGAAAGCATGATCAAGGGCCGTTTAAGTGTTCCCTTCTAGTGGAGAAAACACAGGGGTTCACTAAAAATGACAAAAACGTGATCCGGTGCAATCTCAAGTGGAGAAAACATGGCGCAGTGTCCATCTAAGAAGCCATTTCAGTCATTGAAAGAGTCTATTAGTATTCTTTGGACATGATCTAGTGGAGAAAACATGAATCAGTGTAGTTGACACACCATGATGCATTGCAATCTAAAATATCTTTCCAGTAGAATGAACATGTAGTTCCCAAAAATGTTCCTCAAACAGTAAAAACACAACAGGATGAAATTCTATTGGAGAAAACACGATGCAGAGCAATCTAGAGTACCCTTCTAGTGGAGAAAACCTAATACAGTCGGACCACAGGGGGATGCTATGAAGTGCACTTAACAGAACAATATGTGATGCAATAAACTTAAGGCTCCCTTAAATTTAAAATACAATGCAAGTGTCCTTCCAGTGGAGAAAACATGACACTGTGCTCCAGGGTTTCTCTAAAATGTGATGCAATGTCCGACTTAGACGCCCCTACAGTAGAGTAAGTGTGATTGAGAGCATTGGAAAGTTACATTAAAATGATGTAAATCATGAAGGAGGAGTTTCTAGTGGAGAAAACATGATGCAGAACCCTACAGGGTGTCCTAGAATAAAAATAAAAAGGATGCTATGCTACCTAAGATGGCCTTCAGTTGAGAAAGTTTGATGTAACGCACTTAAGTACTACTACTGAGGATGTGATTTAGTGGAGAAAGTTTAATGCAGTGCACTGAATGTTTCCCTTCCAAAAGATAAGATGTCATGAAGTAAAGGTTTTCTCTGACATGGAAAAATGTGATTCTGGGTCATCTTAAGATCCCTTCTAGAGGAGAAAACAGGAGGCAGTGCACCTCAAAAATCAAGAAAAGATGACACATTGCTGGTGGGGTGTGATTCTAGTGGAGAAAACCTGCTGCAGTGCTCTTTATGGTACACTTAAAGTTCAGCAAACACAAAGCAGATCCCTTTAAAATGCCCTTCCAGTGGAGAAACACAAAGCAGTCTATAACATGCAGGAGAAGGGTTTGTTAACCATTAACGCATGCATCTTTCTGCAGGCTGGTGCCCCACCATATGTTGCCCGTGCCTTTCTTTCATTTTTGTTGCCCCTGCCCCCCCTCACACTGCTTCTGTCCCCAACTCCCCTCATATGGGGAACAGGCCGGTGTTTCCACATGTATCCACTTTGGAGACCGTTTACCCAAATCTGTCTGTTCAGAGATCAAAAATGTCAGCTCGGTGTTGATAGAAAGTCAAATCAGAGGAAAAAACTGAGCTTTCAAAACAATATCGGTGAGGACAGAATGATGGATGAAGGTCAGAGGTAGCTATTAAAAAAGTGGAACCCCTCAGAGTGAGTGATCTCTGGGGCGGAGGGGCGGGGGCTTGTCAAAGGGAAGTCACGACGCTGGTGGAGGGGATGGAGGAGGAGGAAGGAGGAGGAGGGTGGAGAGGCAGCTCCAGACGGCTGCCCCTGGGAGATGGATCACAGATGTCTGACCCAGAGCTGCTCCAGTTAATTGTCAAACAAAAAGCTTACCTTCTCTTTCTTTTATTTTCCTTTGTCCTTTGAATCTCTCTTTTCTCTTTTTTGAATCTGAATCTTGTTTTCCTTTGCGCCTGCTCTTTGTCTCCCTACACTATCATTATTGCCCTCTATGATTCACTTTCCGTGTGTCTGTGTTTACTCCACTCTGTCCTTGTGAAGAGGGACGGCGTAATATCCTTCTTGAGATGACAAATACCTCTGTTGGCTGCTGAGGGCCGCCCTCAATGACAACAGCAAACAAAGACTCATTCCCTGCATTCTTTTTTGTCTCTTAAAGCAGGCATGCATATTTGATGAAGCCTTTGAAGAGTCAAAACAAAGGTCCAGGTTCAGTTTGAGAGAAATGTGGAATGGTTGCACTGGTTGCTTTTGCTTGAGAGTATAAACACAGATAGAAATGGAGTCTGCAAAACTGCAGTAAACGTTTGTTCCCAGAGATGCTTTTCTAGCTAAATAAATTTAATTTACTCAGCAGAGAGGTTAAGAGTTTAACATTATGGGATTTATTTAACTGGAACGACGATGGCTCTGATTGTACCTTAGATTGAATCAAACAAGAAGCATCTGCTTGCGAGCCTGTGCCTGGGAAATCTAGTCTGGCAAATTACAGTTTAATTCAATTAAGCCTCCTCATATCTTGGTATAAAACGCTGGAGCTTTGGGGTCTGTTATATTTGATGTTGTTTAATATCTGAGAGTGGAGCTAGTATCTTTTGAGTTTCCCACAAAGGAGGGGAAAATGTTCCTGCAACACGCTGATTGTTGTGCTGAAGTTTGTGTGTGTGTTTGGGTTTGTCTGTGTGGTCCCACAGGTGCTGTAACATTATCCCACCCCGGTCTCAACCCTCACCTGGAGTCCTCACCCTACAAATCAATTCACAGCTGCACAGACCATTACACCGCCCTCTGCTCAGTGACCAGGAGACTAGTGACAACGCTCTGTCAGAAGGTTTTAAGACGAATGTTTTACAGCATCAACCACCAAGTGTGTTCGACTGAGGGTCAGAAATCAGATACCACTCATAAAGCTCCTGGCAGTACCTCGGTACAGACTCTCTACTCGTGTGGACAGAGCCTACTCAGTGGCGGCCCCAAAGCTGTGGAACAGCCTACCTTTCCAGGTTAGAGCTGCACAGTCTGTTGAGCACTTTAAAACACTGCTGAAAACCCATATTTTCTTGTGGGCGTTCAGTCCCAGCTAAGCAAGAATCCTTGGCTTCTTACTTTTTGACTTTCCTAAATTGAGCTCTTACTATTCTTTTATTGTTTTTATTTATTGTTATATTTGTGTATGATTATATAACTGTACAGCACAATGGTCAACTGAGGCTGTTTTTAAATGTGCTTTATAAATAAAGCTTGACTTGACTTTTTCAGGCGCTATCACTGGAAGGATTTTATAATTTAATTTATTCTTTTTAATTATTACATTTATTTATTTATTTTTAATAATTGTATTTTATATATTTACATTTATCTCTCTAACTTTTTTAATTTTTTTTAATCTTTAATCTATTGGCGTTTTTATTCTCTCAACATTTTTTTACTTCTTTTTATTTATTAATAATAATAATGATAATAATAATAATACATTTTATTTATATAGCGCTTTTCAAAAACTCAAAGACACTACAATTGTTAAAATCAATACAAGCAAAAGCAAACAAATAACACAGATCAAACAAAACAACAGTACAATCACAAATGAAAAGCTAACTTAAAAAGGTGAGTTTTTAAAAGAGATTTGAAAGCTGAAGGGTCAGAGAAAGTTTTGGATATTGGAGGGGAGTGAGTTCCCAAGCGGCAAACTCCGGTCTCAAACGATGAAGCCAATGTGGAAGTGATATAAACTGCAATACATCGAAAATCCGCTTGAGGCTGGCTGCAGAAACACCGGAAACCACAAACACATGAATGGGAAAAAGACGATCTTTGCAGCATTAATAAACATGTTCACAGCCTGGGTCAAAAAACGGCTTGGCCCTACAACGCTAATCTCTCTAATGGCACACACTGTACGGGGGGTGAATTGTTTTCCATTGGCTAAGAGACTCACACTACATCACACTCTGCCTAGTTGAGTTCCGCATTACCAATATGGCTGCTGCCGTCGATTTGCTTCAAAACAACTCTCAGGAACAGATGGGTGACGTCATGGATACTACGTCCATATTTTACACAGTCTATGTGAGTTCCAGAGGGTGGGGGCGGCTACTGAGAAGGCTCTGTCCCTCCAGGTTTGGTATTTGTCTTCCCCACATTTCTCTTTTATTGTCTTTTAGTTTCATTCTTATTTGTAAAGCACTTTGTAACCCTGCTTTTTTTAAAAGTTCTATAAAAATAAAGATTATCATTATTGTCAGTTCAGACTTCTGAATAAGTTTTGACACTGAGATTCCACTGCAGCTCCGTCACTATCTTCATACTTTCACGATGAACCCAACAACAAGGAGATATTGGAGCACCAGCACGAGAGGCATGACATGTAACAAACAGCAAAAGCCTCACAGAAGCTCTTTTCATGCAAGTTAAAGGTGTTATATTTACGGCCTGTAACGTCTCGCCTGCACAATGAACGTCTCAGAGTACACTGGTGTTATAGTCGGACATCCTCAGGTGTTAGACCTCTGGTGAAGAAGCATGAAGTCTCTGGAAAACCTCCGTCATGTGTCTGCCGGGTCGGCTCAGTTGCAAAATAACAAAAGAGACTTTCATAACTGGAAATCTTCTGGAGCAAAAGTTTAAAACCTCATAATTCATGGAGCTAATATTAGATTAAAAAGGTAGCTACAGCTATGACTTATAACATCAGCTGGTAAAAGTTGGAACAATAACTATAACTTCTGGACAGCGATGAGAAGCTTCTCTAAAGGATTGCTAATAAAAGACTCTTTAAAATCAATATTATGATTGTAAACTGCATACTTAAGGAGAGAGGGAAGCCTGAGCAGCAGTTACAAACAGGGGCAAACGTTCAACTACTGTGAATACACTTAGTAACGTGAGCAGGATTAGGTCACTCCACTGACCTGCTTTTTATTCTAGCATGAGTCACCTCTATTAAAACTGCTTCAGCCGAGGCAGGATGCTGAGAAAAACAGAGCGGGCGTTATAGCGATCGGTCCTGCTGCTGCTGCTGCGGCGCTCCGGCTGCACGGCTGCAGCGGTGATAATGACCGGTGACAGCCTGCCAGTCCAAACAAAAATAGGGGTTTCCATGGTGCTGCTGAAACCTGGACCCAAACACGGGGATTTAGACCTGTGGTTTTAAAGCGACGTGGGATTGACCGGCTGGAGGATTTCTCTGTTGTTCTGAGATTTTACAGTAAATGTGAGGAGAGCTGTTAGATAGCTTAGAGAACTCTGTGGGTGTATTTTTCAATTAAAGTTGTTGTGCTCAAAGTGAAACTAGAGAGACCTGATTCACATTTCCAGGCCAGTGTGGTTGGAAAACAGCAACTTGTGATTAGATTCATTATTCAAGTCTTTTTAAAAATAAAAAACACTCAGTATTTGCTGCTTCAGCTGGTTTTTAAAGTGGAACAGCATCTGAATGTCTCCCATCCCAAACCAGAAGTTCAATACTTTTATGCTTCTTTGCCTTCTTGTCAAGACTTTGATTAAAGATTGAGATTGCTGTAATGTCTTAATGCTCTAAAGGACAGCCTGGCTTGTCTGGAAATTAGCTTAAGGATTTAAGTGTTGCCAACTCCTCAGTGAGGAAAGTAGCTAGTGGTTGTTCTAAAAGTCACTCGAAGTCTATATGACGTCATCACTCAATTTGCTTAATTGGAATTGATGCAGTAGGAGAGACGTGTAACGTTGAGGGAGAGACAGAAAGAGGTTAAGAAAACACTCTAAATATGTTTATAACTACACTTAGGAGCCGACAACAAATCAAAGTAAAACATTACATTTTTCAACCATAACATTTTCAAGATTTTTATTGTATATAACCTACATCCATCCATCCATTATCTTGACCGCTTATCCCGTTAGGGGTCACGGGGGGCTGGAGCCTATCCCAGCTGGCTTCGGGCGGAAGGCAGGGTACACCCTGGACAGGTCGCCAGCCTATCACAGGGCTAACACAGGGAGACAGACAACCATTCACGCACACACTCACACCTACGGGCACCAATCAACCTGAGCATGTTTTTGGATTGCGGGAGGAAGCCGGAGTACCCGGAGTACCCCACGCATGCACGGGGAGAACATGCAAACTCCACACAGAAAGGCAAGCCAGGAACCTTCTAGCTGTGAGGCAACAGCGCTACCCACTGCACCACCGTGCAGCCCTATATATACATTAACTATCTAAATGAACCAAAAGGTGACAATAGGTGGGATCAGCCAGCGGTGTCTTCATACATGCGTGATACATTTGCAGTCTGGATGCTGAGGGATGAACGCCTCCTGCTCTGAATGCAGCTAGGAGAGACTCAGCAGCATCCACTGCTCGTTGGGGAGAGTAAGAACCATACATGCTTTCACGTCAGTCTCCAAAAGTCTCCATTTAATGCCAGAAAAAGTCGCTAGATTTGTAGCTAGTCGCTTTTTTGAAAAAGAGTCACTAGAGGGGTCTGAAAACTCGCTAAATATAGAGACAAAGTCCTAAGTTGGCAACACTGTTTGCACAACATGTTGATGTAGCATGGTGGCTACATAACTTTGACATACATTGTGCAAGGAAATGTCACACGACAAAATGAACAAAGACACAGCAAGTAAAGAGACTCTCTAGGCTTTCTGTCCAGCAAACTGTGCTACGGTTGCTAGCTAACAACTCTTCTCCCAGTATAGCTAACATCAAAATAATAGATACCACAGGTCTTGAATGAAGCCTGGTACACACCTAATCTACACACCTAGTCTGAATAGCTTATTTCTCTAACAGGGGTGAATTGGACTGCCAGGAGGGAACACGGTGGCTGTTAGCAAAGATGCTAAAGGCCCGCCTCAACGCGGCCATTTAGCTTTATGCTAGGTCGACCCAAAGTTAGGTTGAGTCAGCATTTCCAACATGGCGACCGCCTTCAATTGGCTTCAAAACTCAGCCAATTGGTGACATGACTGAGACTACGTCCATGTTTTATACAGTCTGTGTTCTTAGCTAACTAAAAAAGTTAGCATAGTGTCTGTGTAGCGCACATTCAAACAGTTAGCTAGCTGAACATGAGGACTTTTTGCGTCTAGCTTCATAATAAGCATGAAGACATCTCCTGGGAAGACAGTGAGCATATTCTACAAAACATAAAACCATTAATCTTTACAAAAAACAACAATGTAATCATAAAATGCAATTTTTTAGAACCAAAGTGTGAATACTTGAAACAGAAAGCACATCACAGTTTTCACTGGTGACACAAACACAGACTGTAATCTGGTCTAATCTCCTTCATACAGCTTAAAGCCTTTTCCATGACCTTAGCCAAAATGAACATATGATACCGCCTTATCACACTTTACACACAGACCTCCTATTGTAGCAGGTCGTAACCTTTCATCATTAGCATACAGCTGAGTCCTCGGCTGACTCTGGTCCAAGCTTCATCAGTAATCAGACGTGAGTATTAAAACATGAGCTGGTACAGAAGTGAAAAACAAAACAGGATATTTGTCAGGGAGGGAAACAGGAGGCGCAGCGGTGGCTGAGAGACGTAAACCGAAGTGAATGTTGAACACGACCAGTGGACTTTAATGAGCCCGCAGCTGCTCAGGGACTAGATTAAGTGCTGGAGGCCACGCAGCTGCAGAACCCAGCGTCCGTCTGCCGTGCATTCCCCTGAGACTGACCCCCAGCTCGCCACAAAGGAACAAAACCCACTGCAGATTCTTTCTCCTCATTTCACCCGACAGGAGGTCCGGCCCCCTCTACGTCCTCCACAAGTCATTCACTTCTTTAGACGCCTCTTTCTTTCTTTCTGTGCTCCACACTCAGCCTTCAATCCAGAGAGGGGACAAGTGTAGGTTGAGGGCTTTGTTATTGTGAGGACCCCACCCTGCTGGTTTCCTGGTAAACAGCAGGCTGTAGAGCTGCTGGAGGTTGATGTACCCCCAGGAGAGGCTCATCTCAGGGCGCCGCAGGGGGGGCCTCGAGGACAGAGGAGAGTCAGAGAATAAAAGAGGGAACAAGGAGGGAAGAATAGCGGGGGAGAGTAGAGAGAAGGGTGATTAGCTCCATGCTGCCTAATCTAATCAGCGTGCATGACTGCTCTACAGCGCAGCACGGAGAACAGAGAAACACAGAGGAGGAAAGATTGGTCGAGTATCTCTCAGAGAGCTCTGAAGGGTCTGTCTGAGCAAGATCAGAGAATGGGTCCACATGGGAACAGTCATCACAAAAACACTGCTGCACAGTGTCACATTTCACGTGCACATGAGATGTTTGGAGCTCTTTTAGCTCCCTGACAACTCGCACAACAACAGGAGCTCACTGCAGGTGTGAGGATGAAACAGAGAGAGAGGAAAAATGAAGAAGAGAAGAAGACTACAGCTTGTGTTTGATAAAAAAGTTTCCAAAGCTGACATCAAGACATCCAAACTCAGACACGTGGACATGTTTCAGTTACTTCAGTGCTAGTTTAACTGCAAACCCAAGTTATAATCCTTAACTACATAAAACTTTATCTCCATTTACTACATCAACATACTGACAAACTGAGCTGCACGAGACGCCATCTTTCATCTCTGCTTGTTTACATCCTGGTAGTAGAGCATTATAGCATCATGGAACTAGCTGTGCTACAGCTGAGGAACAATCATAAACTGTATAAATAAAGGACGTAGTATCGGTGACATCACCCATCTGTTCCTGAAGCGCTGTCTTGAAGCCAATCATCGTTGGGTGCCATATTGGAAAAACTGAACTCAACATAACTTCTGTCGAGGTTAAGAGGCGTGCCTGTAGCCTTTTTGCTAACAGCTAGAGGATGCCCGCCTGTCAATCAAGTCCGCCATGCCCTTATTTGGGCAAAACTTGTAAGTTTAATATTTTCAAAAATACTGTTATAAATAAATTCACCCCCCGTACTATGTGTGCTGAGAGATAAATGAGCTACTCAGACCTAAACTGTTTTTTGAACCAGGCTGTAAACATGTTTATTTCTGCTGTAAAGATCGTCTTCTTTGAATGGGTGTGTATGTGGTTTCCTGTGTTTCTGCAGCCAGCCTTAAGTGGACACTCAATGAACTGCAGTTTTTAACACTTCCGCATTGGCTTCATATTTTAAATCTGGAGGTTGCCGCTTAGGAACAACATATGAGCTGCATTTGGAACCACAATAACACGAATATAAATTTGTATTTGATTAACCGACTTGTACTTCAAGCGCCGACTAGCGAGTTTGACGATGTCCAATCATTAAGCAGTCTCAACGTGCACATCCGTTACGAGAACCTTTTTTAGACTGACAAACATCTAAAAGTCTGTTACTTATAAACAAATCTTATACTGGGAGAGTTCAAACACATGCATAATTCAGTCGTGGCATGAGCATAAAGTAGCTGCTAGCCTGTGCATAATACCGGCTTGTAAAGAGGTTAGCGTGGATGTAGCTTTAGCAGCACTTTTATCAAAACTTGACAACCTTTGTTTTATCAAATTAAGAGCAAAGGGCTTTAATGCACACATTTTCTTTACAAACAAAAGCGTCAAGAATCGTGAAATGACATGACAATAGCCACCTGTCCAGCTTGCATTATGTAGTTCACTCCTCAATGGCTCCTCAATGGCCTTGCCACTTTCTCAACACCGTCTTTGGAGTGTTGCACAGACGTATGTTACATATATCTCATGCCATAGACGTGTAACAGTCTGATGTGTGAGGTTACAGACTCAGAGGGTAATGACATCACTTCTACAGGCGATCTCATTGGTTCATTTGGAATAAATCCAGGTCAACAGTTTCTTTTGCAGAAGAGAACATCCAGCTGTAAGCGTCTGAGAACAAACCCGTACATCATCTCTCTGTCCTCCTCTGAGCTCGCCGTGACACAGACTTTTCCAGCTCTGGTGAAACAGTCCATCTCTGAGGCGGCTCCATAAAACAGAAACAAACTCGGACACACTGCTGCTTTTAATTCACTCAGAAACACTGCTTTTAGTAGCCTGGAATGGAAAACCTTGTAACGTAATGTGACCCACTTTAGATTTGTCTGAGTTTTAAAACTCTTCCTCGCATTACATCAATTTTATAGCCAAATAAACAATCCTAAGGGTAACAAGCATAAAAAACTTGTGTGCTGCTTTCATTAGAGCGCTTCCTTGGATGCTCCTGTTGAAGGTTTTATTGACTGCACCCACTGAGAAACAGAGAATCCTGGGAATGGAAATTATGACCTCAAAACTTCTCATTGTCAGAAGCAGATGTGAGTGTTGTTGCTCGGTGCATCTTTACAGTAGTTTCATGAACAATGCGAGTAAACCAGCCTTGTTATCGGGGGTCATCTGCACGAGAAGCAGACCTTTCCTGTCACAAACTGTATCCCAGATGTTAGTCCCAGCCAGCCGGAGTCATCCGGTTTAACCTCTGACACGAGAGCAACCGTTCATTTAGTGGATTTCACACTCTGGTCATGCCGACACCACAATCCAGGCTCTGGTTTCAGGCACACACAGATAATGCCCAGGTCTTATTTCCATCACTGGGTGATATTGACATTCATAAAAGTAAAGTGTTGATTTAGAAACCAAAAGAATGGAGAGGGTGTAAATCAAATCCACGACTAAAAATAGTCCTCATTCCAGAGAAATACACCCAGAGCCCGGAGCCGGCATCCTGGATTAAGGACAAAAGCTCTGAATTCAAAGAGGGAGGAAGCAGGGAAGAAGAACAATGAGGTCTGCACGGACAGGTTGGCACAAAATGTTTTGTTTTAGTTTGAATAACGTGCATTAAAAGCATCGCTGCACGAGGCACAAAGACGACTGGTGTTGATTGTTTCCATGCTTTGACAGTTTACCGTTACGCCGAGGGGGAAAGAAACATAAAAGAAGTTTTCCGTACATCTGTGCTTCCAGACTGCCAACACACAGAGAGACAAACGGTTGCTTTTTGTGGCCTAAAACATAGGAAGGAGTGTTCTGCAGGGTTCTAATGAATGAACCTCAGGCTTCTCCAACGGGCCGAACACGGCGCCCTGAGGGACCACGTGCGCTAGCTGGCATATACGCTCAAACCAACCAGCAATTCACCGACCAATGCAACCAACCACCGGCTTTTATGCAAGTCACTTTTTCTGAGATGACCTAAGCGCCATTAAACATCAGAGGATCCACTGCACGCCTTCAAAAAAAAGGACAAATTGCAATGAAATGGTTCAAGCTAATTACAGAATATAGACTCATGACCGAGACCACACAGTGGCTGCCGCTCTGCAGCTGCTTATAAAGTGACTACAATGCGTTTAACTGCGACAGTTTAGTTGCCGGGGAACCGGACAAATCCTCCAGGCCGTGGTTGGTATTAGCGGGTATTTCTGTGCTGTGATTGGCTGGAAATGCAACAGGTCAAATACAGAGGCAGATGTTTTCTGACTGATCTGAAACCAGAACTTAACATTGCCAGTTGGTTTGAGCGTTAATGCCAGCGAGCCCACGTGACCGCTCAGGGCTCCATGTTCGCCCCGTTCAAAAAAAAAACCTGGAGTTCATTCATCACCACCCTGAAGAACACTTTTTTCCTTCATTCCAGGCCACAGGAAAGGCAAAAGGCAATTCATTTTCCCTCTCTTGGCAGTCTGACACAAAACACGATAATTTCCTAAACCTTACCGTGTAGTTTTGGTTCCTTTACCTCGCCAAGCATGTACTTAACGCTGGGCTACAACAATAAGGAAACGTGGACTTTGACACGGGACTCAAACAGCGGTCTGCTGGACTGCAGAGGGAAGGAAGAAATCAACGAGTAGAGGAGAGGACCGGTCATAGCAAACACAGAGAGCAGGTCTTTGTCGACATGATTCAAAAGTTAAAGTTTTTCCAACATCTCTGTGTTGAAATTGATTCAACGTCTACTGAATGTTTGGACCTAACTACACCAGGACATCAGCTTTGTTCCCATGATTCATCACACATCCACACAAGAAGCTAAAGAGATTATGGAAGTGAGTAAGTATCACAATCCCCATCAACAAAACTGTGTGCACGACCTGCAACTGAACATCCACCTGTATGTGTTAAACACTACCAGTCAAAAGTTTGGACACACCTTCTCATTCAATGGTTTCTATTTATTTGAATTATTTTCAACATTGTAGAATAAAACTGAAGACATCTAAACTATGATATAATCTGGTTTTACCATAATCTGGATTACAACAGTTGTCAAATAGGGCTCTCCATTGTGTACTAACCCTACCTCTGAACAACACAACTGATGGTCTCAAACACATTAAGAAGGCAAGTCATTCTACAAATGAACTCTTGACAAGGCTCATGTTCATTAGAAACCATTCCAGGAGACCACTTCATGAAGCAGACTGAGAGAATACCAAGAGTGTGCAAAGCTGTCATGAAGGAAAAAGGGGGCTACTTTACAGAATCTAAAATCTAAAACATATTCTGCTTTGTTTAACACTTTTTTGTTCATTAAATAATTCCATATATGTTCTTTCATAGTTTTGATGTCTTTGGTATTAATCTGCAGTGTTTCAAATAATTAAAATAAATACAAACCCTTGAATGAGAAGGTGTTTCCAAACTTTTGACTGGTAGTGCCTTCACAGTCAGAGTTTTGCAGAGAGTTTTGCAGCCTTAGTGTCTGAGCATGCTCAGTCGAGGAGAATGTTTAAAGCTGTCTCCTTTAAAACATCTCTGAATCTTTTCATTGACATCACACATCCAATAAATAAAAAGAGTTGAAGTTATGTCTTTGCATAGACGGGCTTTCAACTACAGCTGGAAGAGTCATTTGGAAAGAGCTATGAAACTACTCCATCCTCCTTTCAACGCCAAACTGAACGACTTGTTGACATTTAAAGACAAACTTGTCTTTGGAGACACACTGTGACGTCTAACCCAACCGTCTTCATTTAGCCACTTGAGGTTAGTCGAGGAGTAATCGACACACACTTTTCAAAAAGCTCACACAGAGATGTCAGCTGCAATACTTGAAATTACTCTGGTCAACTTTTTGGGCACAGAAAGCAAAAATCAGTCAAATGCAAAAGTTAAACTTAATGGACTAAGATATTGTTCCTCTCTGTCATCTAACCCAATGAACAGAAGACGTCATGGCACCTTTAAGGTCTCTCTTAGTCACAGAGGAGCACACATGTAGATCAGGTCACCATTAGGTAGGCTCAAATCTTCTCATTATCAACCCAAGGTAAGTAACCAGAGTTCACTCATTTAAAAACATAACTCAAATATTATTTTGGCAAATTTCAGTCCAAATACAAACTTGTGTGTAGCCCTGATTTCAACCAAACTTCAACCATCAAATCTGGGTTAATGCTCAGTGTCTGGAATCAATCCAGGAGCCGATTGCATCAAGAAAGGTGAAATTCAGTGGACCACCTTTCCATTTAAACTCCCAGGCAGACAGATTTCCATTCAGCCTGATTCAAATCAGCCAATCACAACCTGTGATCCAATATGGAGCATGTTCATACTTGTTGAAACCACCTCTTTAAACCACCAGCATGTCTAACAAGAGGCCATAATCAATTGGATCCAACATTCAGCAGCTACATCACATGTTGGTGCTCATACTGGTCCAAGAGTCCTGCGACATGTCTGTGTGGGGATTTCCATTCTGGGATTGTGGATCTTTAATTTGCATATAAAGAAACAACAAACGCTATTGTAACATAGTGTTAATGTATTAGAGAGGGAACAACCTCCACATGGAAAACCAGCCAGCCCGTATGGGTGTGATCTTTCCAGCCACAATGAATCAGTGGCTGAGGTTTGGAACAACAACACTACATCCCTCATGAACACTGTTTCTATTATAACGCTGCGATGAAGAGCATCACTCATGGAAAGAAAAAATCCATGTTTGCTGGAAAACACAGGACAAAGTAATGCAACATAAGGCTTTCTCTTCCTGACTTTGGTTACATCGGGGTCCAAAGACTCGGAATATACAACCTCTGCCCTCAGGGGACCTTTCTCTTCTCCACACACACAAACACTGGTTTACAGGTGGGACCAGTTCTCAGGTTTACTGTTGAAACACAAGACAAAAACAAGACAAGAATCTGTGTCGCACTTTGTCGAGACCACTGACACTTTCTCCTGAAGTGACAAAAGAAAGAGGAACCCAAGACCAGCGACACAGATAGAAGGGAGACAGGATCAGGTGTGCAGGGTTAATGATGCTTTTAAAGGAAATAAAACCTGACTGCATGCAGACTGGAGAAGCTTTGCTTGTTAATTGATTCATCAATTAGCAGAAAAGTTCATTTACAAGCAAAAGACAAACTTACATTTGTCTTATTTGAGTGGAAGCTTGATATGTTTGCTTTTCTGACAACTGGATCCACAAATGAAAGGCTTCCCCAAACTTTATCATGAACTTTTGAGAGATTATGATGAACATTTTGCACCATTTTCTCACCAAACAAGATATTTAAAGTGTCAGAAATGTGTCTTATTAATCGGCAACATGACTTTTGCAAAGAAAGTATAAAGAAGAGATGAAAACAGAAAGGGAGGTGCTTCTTAAGTTGGATTTTGCTTTAAACTAGAGCAGGAAGTCATGGTCGACTTTGTGAGAGCTGCAAAGTTTGGTCGATTAATTGATTAGCCTATGATGCAACAACTTGGACTAGTGTTTTCAGCCATAAACAATAAGTACAAGCTCCAATCATGGCTCTTTGTGCATTGCATATGCAATTGTTCATCTTCCTTGTGTTAGCATTTCAAGAAATTGAATAAACTTGCATCAGCATGCTGTCAGTCCACTCTAAAAGCTCATTGCTGCTCTCAATTGGATCCATTTTGCTGCTGTCAGTTTGATATAAGTCACAAGAAGCACTTTCAGGAGTTCAAACTGCAACAATAGATGAATTAAAAGACAAGCAATCCCTCCTGAGTGTTGTATTAACTGCTTTTCTTCATATTTAGGGTCGTTTTGCGCTGCGTCTTCGCCTGGCACAGCATCAGTCTGCTCGGCTTCCCTGCCACGAGTTTCCCCTCTCAGCCCCGGGAGAAAATACCACAGATACATGTGGAAAAACTTAAATCAAAGTCCCACTATGTGTGGCTACAGTCCTTTAACTCAGAGGGTTCTCACAGACACATAACCTTCCTGCTTTAGTAGAAAACACGCGTTAAAAGGAGAGGGTTTTCTTTGGAGTCGGATCTACTTACAGGAAAAGTTGCTGCCTGCGCGCTTCTGATTTCAACTCGTCCCTGAAATCCTGCAAAGTTGGAGTCTCCTCTGTCCTCTGTGTGTCTCTGTGCAGGGGGTAAAGTTTGTGGTTTTGTTCCTTCTGTTCCTCTCAGTGTCTCCTCTTCATCCTCCACATTTGTCCCCCGGACCACAGCAGAAGAATGAATGGCTCCGTGCTGCCCTGCTGCCCGGACAGACTCCTGTGAGGATGGGAGTGACTGCTCCGTCAGCTCCCTCCCCCCTCCCACCAATCACTGCTGCTGCTCTGCACTCACAGCAAACTGCTGACAGTCTATTATTTATTTAATGTGTGAAAAAGCCTCATGCTGGGTTGTTAGAGAGTGTGCAATAAAAGGGAAGGTTGCACAAACACGAGTTTTGTCATATTGAAGGGCAGACAGTGGAAACACATTCACCCAAAGACTGCATTAAAGCTCCAGTGGGGAGTTTTCAGCTGGTTAAGAAACAGACTGAAATTAATACTGATGACTCAATGTGACAAACAAAAGCAAACAAAGCATTCAGAGACAATACTCATAAGTTATTTATGATTATGTCTGAAGCCTGTAACTGCTGTAACACTTCTTGGTCTTCTTTACAGTACAAGATAAGCAAGGAGTGAGCTTGGTGTAGGGTACTTTATTGTCCACAGGGGGCGCCACAATCAACACAAACTGAAAGTTCCTTACAGGAGCTCTTAGTTCAGTTTTTAAGTACATTAACTTCCATTTTAAAGAGCAGTGTTGTAGATTTTAATCCACCACATAAACCAATAAACTACCATGCATTGTTAATATAATATAATATATATTAGAGAGATGAATAAATGTAAAGTGGGCAACACAGACATCACAGATGATGTTTGCACACTCAACCTTTTGAATTGTAATCTCCGTTGTGATCGTAGGGCTTTTAAAAGTAACATTTTTTGCTCTAGTTTGGTCTCCTTCAGCCGATGTGGAAGTGTTATAAACTGCACTTCATCAAGAATCCGCTTGAGGCTGGCTGCAGGGAACACAGGGAACCACATACCCACCCATTCAAAGAAGACGATCTTCACAGCATTAATAAACATGTTTACAGTCTGGTTCAAGGGACCCCTCACAGGTGAGAAAATTGTCCAAGGACCCCCTCATAACTGTAACACAGATTAAACACATTAGTGATGTCATGATCAAAAGCTGTGGCTCTGAGAGACGATGCTTTATAGTGAATCAGAAGAGCCTCTCTCAGTGTTCAGCCCCAGCTCTGCTCACAGCAGAACTTTGTTTTGATTGGTCAGCATGGCGGCCATGCGGCCAATCACATGTGATGATATAGGATACAGGTGATGGAGGGGAGGCTGTGTATCGTGGCTTCATCTGTTCCTTCTGAGAGGGTTAGGGTTAGGGTTCTTCTCAAAGACCGGGCAAATACTCACTGAGAGGAGAAATCGGATCAGCCCATCCAAGCTGAGGCATCTGATTTTTCTCAATGCCAACCTGAGGACATTAATAACGTTTGCTCAAGTTTTGGTTCTGGTTCGGTTCTGTTTGCTTGACTTGGTTCTGGTTCGGTTCTGGTTCGGTTCTGTTTGCTTGACTTGGTTCTGGTTCGGTTTGCTTGAGTTTGGTTTTGGTTCTGGTTCGGTTCTGGTTCGGTTCTGGTTCGGTTCTGGTTCGGTTCTGGTTCGGTTCTGGTCCGTTAATAGGTCGGTTCAGGTTCGGTCCTGGTTCGGTTCAGGTTCGGTTCTGGTTCTGGTTCTGGTTCGGTTTGCTTGAGTTCGGTTCTGGTCAGTTTCTGGTTAGGTTCTGGTTCGGTTCTGGCTTGGTTCTGGTCCGTTTCTGGTTCGGTTCTGGTTCGGTTCAGGTTCGGATCAGGTTCGGATCAGGTTCGGTTCCGGTCCGTTTCTGGTTCGGTTCTGGTTCGGTTCTGGCTCGGTTCTGGTCCGTTTCTGGTTCGGTTCTGGTTCGGTTCAGGTTCGGTTGTGGTTCGGTTGTGGTTTGGTTCCGGTTCAGTTCTGGTTTGGTTCTTTTCGGTTCTGTTCGATTCTGGTTCTGGTTCTGTTTGGTTCAGGATCTGTTTGGTTCAGGATCTGTTTGGTTCTGGTTCTGTTTACTTGAGTTTGGTTCTGCTTCTATTTGCTTCAGTTTGGTTCTGTTTTCATAAATTCTGGTAGTTCTGGTTTTAAGCCTAACCCTAACCCTAATCCTAACCCTAACCATAACCCTAACCCTAAACCCTAACCCTAACCCTAACCCTAAACCCTAACCCTAACCCTAATCCTAATCCTAACCCTAACCCTAACCCTAACCCAATCCTAACCCTAACCCTAACCCTAACCCTAACCCTAACCCTAACCCAATCCTAACCCTAACCCTAACCCTAATCTTAACCCTAACCCTAACCCTAACCCTAATCCTAAACCTAACCCTAACCCTAACCCTAACCCTAATCCTAACCCTAACCCTAATCCTAAACCTAACCCTAATCCTAACCCTAACCCTAACCCTAATCCTAACCCTAACCCTAATCCTAAACCTAACCCTAACCCTAACCCTAACCCTAACCCTAATCCTAACCCTAACCCTAATCCTAAATCTAACCCTAATCCTAACCCTAACCCTAATCCTAACCCTAACCCTAACCCTAACCCTAACCCTAATCCTAACCCTAACCCTAACCCTAATCCTAAACCTAACCCTAACCCTAATCCTAACCCTAACCCTAATCCTAACCCTAACCCTAATCCTAATCCTAACCCTAACCCTAACCCTAACCCTAATCCTAACCCTAACCCTAATCCTAACCCTAACCCTAATCCTAAACCTAACCCTAACCCTAACCCTAACCCTAACCCTAACCCTAATCCTAACCCTAACCCTAACCCTAACCCTAATCCTAACCCTAACCCTAACCCCAACCCCAACCCTAACCCTAACCCTAACCCTAACCCTAATCCTAACCCAACCCTAACCCTAACCCTAATCCTAACCCTAACCCTAACCCTAACCCTAACCCTAATCCTAACCCTAATCCTAACCCTAACCCTAACCCTAACCCTAATCCTAATCATAACCCTAACCCTAATCCTAACCCAAACCCTAACCCTAACCCTAATCCTAACCCAAACCCTAACCCTAACCCTAATCATAACCCTAACCCTAACCCTAATCCTAACCCTAACTCTAACCCTAATCCTAATCCTAACCCTAACTCTAACCCTAATCCTAACCCTAACCCTAACCCTAATCCTAATCATAACCCTAACCCTAACCCTAACCCTAATCCTAACCCTAACCCTAACCCTAATCCTAACCCTAACCCTAATCCTAATCCTAACCCTAACCCTAATCCTAACCCTAACCCTAACCCTAATCCTAATCCTAACCCTAACCCTAATCCTAACCCTAACCCTAACCCTAATCCTAATCCTAACCCTAACCCTAACCCTAATCCTAATCCTAACCCTAACCCTAATCCTAACCCTAACCCTAACCCTAACCCTAATCCTAATCCTAACCCTAATCCTAACCCTAACCCTAACCCTAATCCTAATCCTAACCCTAACCCTAACCCTAACCCTAATCCTAACCCTAACCCTAACCCTAACCCTAACCCTAACCCTAATCCTAACCCTAACCCTAACCCTAATCCTAATCCTAACCCTAATCCTAACCCTAACCCTAACCCTAACCCCACCCCTAACCCTAACCCTAACCCGGTCCCTAACCCCAACTCCTAACCCTAACCCTAATCCTAACCCTAACCCTAACCCTAACCCTAATCCTAATCCTAACCCTAATCCTAACCCTAACCCTAACCCTAATCCTAATCCTAACCCTAACCCTAACCCTAATCCTAATCCTAATCCTAACCCTAACCCTAACCCTAACCCAATCCTAACCCTAACCCTAACCCTAACCCTAATCCTAACCCTAACCCTAATCCTAACCCTAACCCTAACCCTAACACCAAATCCTAACCCTAACCCTAACCCTAATCCTAACCCTAATCCTAACCCCAGCCCTAACCCAATCCTAACCCTTACCCTAACCCTAACCCTAATCCTAACCCTAACCCTAACCCTAACCCTAACCCTAACCCTAATTCTAACCCTAACTTTAAGAGCTGAACTTCCCATCACTAAAGCATGTGATGCTTACTACCATTTGCACTCTTTCTTTCCCTTGGAACTATTTGTATTGTAAAACGTATCAATGTAAACACTTCAGACCTGTACCACAGTGATAAACAGATTACACTTCAATCTGAATCAAGTAAATCCCATTTATAAGCCCCTGAAAACTCTGATATGATCTCTGGATGCATGAACGTATCCGACAGCTAAGGCAGAACATTTGTCGTCTCTGTAAAGCAGTTGTTGTCTGCGTGTCGGTGATTTCCCCTTCCTGTAAAGACAATATTCCCACAGTATTACATGAACATTATAGTCGTCTACATATCACATTCTCTCTAAATCTGTGTCTTAACCTTTCCTGAGAGACTAACAGCTGACCCCGAGACTCCCGGCCAACAGCAGCCGATGCAGATAGCTCACATTCTGAAGACTCCATCTATTCAGGTCCAACATATCAGTCTATATGCTTCACAGCAGACAGCCATACTTAGCATTATTTCCAGACATGTGTCAATGCATGCACCATCTCCAGTTCCCTGTCTCAAGTCGTCTGATGCTGCAGAAATTAACATTCATAGGAAGTATCCTGCTCATCTGAGGAACAGGAACAGTGAAAAACAACAACTTTTGTACTTTCATTTCTGCTTTGCACGACACAGTGAGAGCATGAATGGACTATTTCAGGGCTGTTGTGACTAGGATCGGACACAGTGGTGCCAGGACCTCGGTGCCCTCTTATTTGTGCTCCTCGGTCAGTCAGATGGGACTTTGAATGGAGGGAAAATAAGGGAAGTCTCATGACTCGGTCTGGGAGTTTCTGGCCAAACAACTCTGCAGTCATTGTCAATAATAACAGCTCTGATGTTATCCGTCCACTTCCTGGGAGGGTGGCTCTGAGTGACTTTCAATTTAAGAGTGAGAAACAAAACAGAACAATACAAATACTCCTTTAATAAATCACCATTTCCTATGGTTAATGCAGTTTGAGCTGCAGTGTTAGTTTCCCTCCTCGACATCTGAATGAACTGTAAGCTCATAAACTCCTGTGTGTCATGTTTCCTGTTTAGATTCTGACCCTGATAAACTGATTAAGAGCAATTAGGATGATTTGATTTGGATCCAAAGTGCAGAACATTTTATACGATCAATAAAGTTTTAATAAAGCCCTTAAAGTTATAATCTTAAGAATATAATTCTCCACTTTTCAACTACTGTATGAAGTGAAATGTAATGTTCAGCCATTCATGGTACCCAGAGGATGAACCCTTGTAACTTTGGTCATTCCCTTACTCTCACTGTAAAACCAACAGCAGGTCAAAGTTCATTCCAGAGAGAAGCAAAACCCAGAATCTGGTGAATAGACAGGTCCAAAATTAGGTTAATTCATGGTCCCTTGAGGATGTATCTTACTGGCTTACTGTATTTATATTACTGCTGCCAAAGAAGTGATATTTACAGAGTTTTCCCTCTTGCAACTACCGGATTAATTTGAATGTAATATTGTACAGCCATTCATGGTACCCAGAGGATGAACCCTCATATCTTTGGTCATTCCCTCACATTTCCTGTAACACCAAAAGCCGGTATAAGTTCACAGCCTATCAACAAGTGAAACCATGAATCTGCTGGATATGCTGGCATGAAAAATTTGGTTAATTCATGGTACCTACAGGATATATCCTACTGATCCACTGTGTTCATATTACTGCCGCCAATATGGAGATATTTACTGTGTAGTTCCACTTTTAGTGAGTGGACATATTTAAATGTAATGTTGTGCAGCCATTCATGGTACCAAGAGGATGAACCCTCATATCTTTGGCCATTCCTAAACTTTTCCTGTAACTCCAGTAGGTCAAAGCTCACACACAAATATCAGGTGAAACCAGGTATCTGCTGGATATACAGGTCCAAAATGTGGTTCATTCATGGTCCCCAAAGGATGAATCCTACTGACCCACTGTGCTAATATAACTGCTACCAAGAAGGTTGCACTTACAGTTTGTCAACTACTGTATGAAGTAAGATGTAATGTTCAGCCATTCATGGTACCCAGAGGAGGAACCCTTGTAACTTTGGTCATTCCCTTACTCTCACTGTAAAACCAACAGTAGGTCAAAGTTCATTCCAGAGAGAAGCAAAACCCAGAATCTGGTGGATAGACAGGTCCAGAATTAGGTTAATTCATGGTCCCTTGAGGATGTATCTTACTGGCTTACTGTATTTATATTACTGCTGCCAAGGAGGTGATAATTACAGAGTTTTCCCTCTTGCAACTACCGGACTAATTTGAATGTAATATTGTACAGCCATTCATGGTACCCAGAGGATGAACCCTCATATCTTTGGTCATTCCTAAACTTTTCCTGTAACTCCAGTAGGTCAAAGCTCACACACAAATATCAGGTGAAACCAGGTATCTGCTGGATATACAGGTCCAAAATGTGGTTCATTCATGGTCCCCAAAGGATGAATCCTACTGACCCACTGTGCTAATATAACTGCTACCAAGAAGGTTGCACTTACAGTTTGTCAACTACTGTATGAAGTAAGATGTAAGGTTGTACAGCCATTCATGGTGCCCAGAAGATGAACCCTCAAATCTTTGGTCATTCCTAAACTTTTCCTGTAACTCCAGCAGGTCAAAGCTCACACACAAACATCAGGTGAAACCAGCTATGTGATGGAAATGCTGGCATAAAAACTTGTTTCATTCATGGTCTCTTGAGGATGCATCTTACTGGCCTACTGTATTTATATTAATGCTGCCAAGGAGGTGATATTTACAGTGTTTTCTCTCTTTCAACTACAGGATGAATTTCACTTTAATGTTGTGCAGTCATTCATGGCACCGAGAGGATGAACCCTCATATCTACTTAATTTTTCCTCTAACACCAAACGCAGGCAAAAGTTCCAGCCTAAACAACAGGGGAACCAGGTGTTTTCTGGAAATGCTGGCATGATTTTATTGTATTTATGTAGAGTCTACTTTAGCTTGTTATCTATTCTGTATGCTGCTGGACCTGAGTAATGTGTTTCGTTCCTTCATTTTTTTAAATGTGACTAAATGACAATAAAGTGAACCTTGAACCTTGAAATGAAAATGATGTTTATTCATGGTTCCCAGAGGATGAATCCTACAATTACATCCATTAATGAGGCTTTGTTTATAGTGCAGTTTGTCTGTTTGTCAGCAGGATAAATGAAAACCTACTGATCTCATTTTAATGAAACTTGGTGGGAGGATGAATATTGAGCAGAGGGTGAACCCATTTCATTATGGACCCCATTTAAGAAAAGAGCACTGTTAAAGAAGGGGAATTCCTCCAGTTTTGGACCTATATCTTAACAAACATGATGGATGTGTTTCAATATTTGCACATTCTGTAGTCCACATGTACAAAATATTAAAAATGTAGTTTGCAGATTTAAGTCTAAAAGGTGGACTGGATGTTTTCAGTCACTGCTTGAAAATAAGACGTGACACTGAGACCAAGCTTTTGACCCATAAAGGAACTGAGTAGTAATGATCCTCTGCAGCTTTCTGTCTTTAATTACTCCAATAAAAGATGATTACATGCTGAAGGAACAGTGAGATATGTTGAGTATTAAAAGCAGAAAAAAGAGCATCATTGTTTTGTCGTTATATCAGTACTTCCTGGCTCTCTGGTGGTCCTCCTGCAGTGTGAGGGAGTGTCTCTGTGAGGTGTGATGAGCCGTTGGATTCTCCCACTTCAAGGTTTAAGGTTTAACACATTCCTGCTGCAGTGGTCGGTATGATTTTAATCTGTTTTCACAGCACAGACAGACACAGTCTTGTTTGGAGTTTCTGCCTCACTTCACTCTGAGACTCTTCAACGTGTCCTCGAGGACATACCGCAGAGGAACAAGGGTGGCAGCCATTTTTGTGGTGTGTCCTACATGTGCTCACCATTAAAACATGTAGGCCGATTACACTCATGTCATATCTTTCAGGGTCATCACACTGGAGACTCTCTGATGGCACACATAGCTCTGTCACAGCTGAAACAACAAGAGAGGAGGGGGACGTCACAGCTAGCGAATCACAGTGTTGATTCAGCAGAGACAAATCAGAGCCGGAGTGTGTTTGTCACACAGACTTCACAGGGCCGAGTCAGGACGCAGGATTAAGTGTGAAAGACACACCAAAACCGCTTTGAAAAGTATGAGGAGGAGACGAGTTGTGACACCGCCGAGGTCGGCTGCTCTTAATGACAAGAGGGGGTGAAGATGGAATAACTCTTCAGGAGGGGCAGATCACCACAAACAGGGTATGAGAAGTGCAAAAGTGGTCTGAGAAACCCTTAGGCTTTGGTTTTAAATGCATAAAAAGCAGTGGCAACATCTAATTAAGGGAGCTATCCCATCATGCTGAAATGCAGAGTTTTGATTGTAGAGTAAACTAACACAACACAAAAGTGACAAATTTACGGTCTCAGCGTTAGAAGAAGTGCTTTCTCAGAAACATCAAATAATCATGTGGGATACTGGGAGTGTGCCATTACCAAAATCCCAGTTTGTATTTCATTTAACAGCCACTGTGGGAGAAATATGTGATGTTTTCAGGCCGTATACGTTCCAGCATGTGTCCTTAAAGTCGGGTTCTCAAAACATAGAAACTGTTTGTTGTCTACAAGAAAGAAAAATCTGCTAATTGTTTACAAAAATATGTAGAGAGGGTGTTTAAAATTCAAACATGTGAGTGAGACCACATTGTTGCCTTTGGCAGGCCATATGGGCAGACTGTCTGCACATAAATAATTCAGTGAAATGTGACCTAAAATCTTTAAAAATACTCATTAACGTGTCATCAGAGTTCATTTCAGGAGAAACAGTAGTTCCACAAAAACAAATCTCAAGTCAAGGCCAAGTTAAAGCTTATTATGTCAAGACTTTAAAGGACACCTACCATGCTGATCTGTGTCTTAATACATACTGGTATATTTAATAGTACTAATGTTTGATGTCCATACTAAACCTCGGAAAAGATTCATAACATGAGATACTCAGATATAAGTTTATTCTGGCTTTTCTGAACAGCTTGTTTTCAAAACTTGGTCTGAACCCGATGTCAAGCTGTCCCACCCTTTTAGGACAACGTTAAAGGACACGCCCACCAGGCAGCGCTGTCAAGGACACGCCCACTATGCAGCTCTGTCAAGGATACGCCCACCAGGCAGCTTTGTCAAGGACACGCCCACCAGGCAGCTCTGTCAAGGACACGCCCACTATGCAGCTCTGTCAAGGACACGCCCATCAAACAACTCTGTCAAGGACACGCCCACCAGGCAGCTCTCTAAAGGACACACCCACCAGGCAGCTCTTTCAAGGACACGCCCACCAGGCAGCTCTTTCAAGGACACGCCCACGGCAGCTCTTTCAAGGACACGCCCACGAGGCAGCTCTTTCAAGGACACGCCCACGAGGCAGCTCTGTCAAGGATACGCCCACCAGGCAGCTCTGTCAAGGACACGCCCACGAGGCAGGTCTGTAAAGGATACACCCACCATGCAGCACTGTCAAGGGTACGCCCACCATGCAGCAGCCATTGTCAAAGACACGCCCACCCCACCAGGCAGCTCTGTCAACGACACGCCAACCATGCAGCAGCCATTGTCAAAGACACGCCCACCAGAAGCTCTGTGAAGGACACGCCCACCAGGCAGCTCTGTTAAAGACACGCCCATCCGACAGCTCTGTCAAGGACATGACCACAGCTATTTTCTCTTCCCAAAGCCAAAGGCACCACTGAAGTTTTCGGGACAACATCAGCCACATTGTGTCAATTTTGGCACCCCCTAGTGGACAAAATGTGTAATGTCTTCTTTTATCTTTTTTAAGTTATATTTTTGGGGCTTTTATATCTTCATTCATAGAAGATAGGACAGTAGATTGAGCAGGAAACCAGGAGAGAGAGTGGGTAGTAGGCTCGCAGGTTTGATTCAACCCGGACTACCCATGTGCCTCTGTACATGGGGCACATAACTTAACTGCTAGACCAAACCGCTGCGCCGTTAAGGTGTGTTTCCTCAGCTGTGTGGCTGACACCTACCCCTTAGCACTAGATTCAGGCATTAGAAATGATCAATGTCTTCTCTTGTGGTCTTGTTTGCTTTTGTATATAATAAAGACAAATCAATATTAATTTCAGTCCGTTTCATAACCAGTAAAAAAACTCCTGAGTGGAGCTTTAATCTCACTTTAATATCTTACCCTTAAAGACTTTTCTTTCCATCCTACTGTACAAAGAAAAAAACTACAACATGAAAACTATCAACATTACTTTTGTTTTCGAGCTGAAACGACAGTCAGTGACATTCTGCAGCTAATGTCACATGACTCTACGGGCTCCACTGTTTTCCACAGTAGCCTGTATTGTTGTTTGCCTCGCTCTGCTGCCAATCAACTCACATGGCAGGTCAAAAGTCAAAGCCCACATTAGGGCCGGCCCTCCCACTCTCTGCAGGGAGCATTTCCTGTGGTAGTCTGCATGCTGCTGTTAGTGGGAGGTCAATCACAAAGAGGTCAAAGGTCAAAGAGGGTATATGTAGCGAGGAAATTAGTTTCTCCTGCTCGGATTCCTCATCTGTAAATCATATATTTGTTTTCTGTATTCTGATGGCTTTCACTTTTCAGAATGTGACACAAAACAGAGTTAAACAGAGAATACATCACTGCAGCTCCAAATCTAAATCACTCCCACAGAGAGAGAGAGAGAGGGAGCACTGGCATGTGGGAGTTGTAGTCGTAGACATAACATAACGGATACCTGAAGTGCTCATGAAATTCCTGACATTTTCAACCCCTCAAAAGAAATATATCAAAACTCATTCAGCGCCTCACTGTAAGGAAGCCATCAGGGGAACTAGAAACCAAGATACAGCACTTTAATCAGGTGAAAATGAAGAGAAACTGCATCCACAATCCTGATTTAGAGTCTGTTTAATAAACATTCACAGGAGTTTGGCTTCTTCAGGGTGTAGAAGCTGTCAAGCAGAGTGAGATGGCAAAACCTGTGTGCAAAATGATTTAATGCATCTAAATTCAGCACATTATTTATTCTGTTTTACTTAAAAATGAACAACACAGACATGTAATCAATTGTGTTGTGGTCATGTTTGCAGATAGTTGCAAAGTCACACATTCAGCATTCATTTGGATTCCAGATTCCTGTGAAAGTAAAACAATGAGCTGGAAAATGCTAAAAAAAACTCTGTAAAGCTCAGACATGTGATAATATGAGTAACAGTTACACCTTTAAACCCGTTTGATCCATTGGAAGAAATTAAATATGGCGTTTCCTTCCCCTGTACAATCTTTTAAAAAATCTTAAAAAGACACCAAAGTCAGATTTATAAAATAAAATGTTCCTCTCAGGTTAAACGCAGCGTGTCATTTCTCTGCAGCTGTCTGTTTAACACATACAAGTAGCCCATGGCTTCCCAGAGCAGATAAATAAAGTGCAAATACCTGAAACAGCAGGGAGAAAGTCTTAACAAATCAGCAACATGTGCAGCTTACAGAGCTCACAGAGATCAACGATAACGGCAGCATCTGTCGATTTAAGCTGCAAGACATCCATCCAGTCACATGTTCAAATATAAAATATGTTTCCTACAAATCTGCAGATTTGAAATGGAATGAGACGGATCTTTAATTTGATGTTGCTGATATTTTGATCATCATAGCGCTCATCATTTCTCCTTAAAAGAGATTCCTGCTGTAAACGCTGTGCAGACAAAAGTGCTCCTCTGTTGTCACTGTGATCTAAGCCCAGGGTCCCCAGGCTCCATTGGGGCCCGGGTCACACTTGGGGTCTTCATCAGGGTAGTTTATGGGCACTGAACTGTTCTGGTAGTGACTGAGCCGGCTGAGGAGATACTCCACCACTGAGGGGTAGTCAGCGGACACGTCCTTTCTCTCCTCTGGATCGTTTTCGATGTCAAACAGCATCACAGGGTTCAGAGGATCGTCCCAGGATGGCTCTGAATCAAAGCTGTTGCTTTCTGGACGAGGGAACCAGACGGCACAGCCTGGAGGGAAGAATTAACAAAAATATTATTCTACTATTTCTACATTTAACACTCTTATGTTTCTCAGTGGAGGAATTAAATGAAGGACATATTCTACATGGAGAGTATCACTG
The DNA here is from genome assembly GCF_009762535.1 of Notolabrus celidotus. Lineage (NCBI taxonomy): Eukaryota > Metazoa > Chordata > Actinopteri > Labriformes > Labridae > Notolabrus > Notolabrus celidotus. The sequence continues at coordinate 3,430,685 of NC_048290.1, forward strand.
CAAGATAACTGTTAAAAACGGACTCTTTTTAGTTGACACTGCTGCATTAATTTGTGATATATAATACATAATTATTATTATTTTATTCTATTTATTTATTTTTCTTAAAAGTTTATTGTGTATAAATTATATTATCATTCAAATTCTTATTATAAAGTATTTTTGATTAATTAATTCAACCTTTTTATTTATTAATGTTGTACATATTTATTCATCATCTTTATTTATTTTAATTATCTTTCTATTTATTTAAAATGTATTTATTTATTTATGCATCCTTATTTAATTTGATTATTTTCTATTCATTTATTTTATATGTATTTATTTATTTATTTATCTATCACCTGCATTGATTTTAATTATTTCTATTTTTTTATTTTTAAATGTATTGATTTATTTATTCATGTTTATTTATTTTCAATATTTTCTATTTATTTAAAATTTATTTATTTATTTATTTATTTATTCATCCTTATTTAATTTAATTATTTTCTATTCATTTATTTTATATGTATTTATTTATTTATTTATTTATTTATCACCTTCATTGATTTTAATTATTTTTTATTTATTTATTTTTAAATGTATTGATTTATTTATTCATCTTTATTTATTTTCATTATTTTGTATCTATTTATTTTGTATCTATTTATCCATGTATTTATTTTTATTTATTTCCTATTTATTTATTTTGTATGTATTCATTTATTTATTTATTCATCTGCTCTATCTTAATTATTTTCTATGTATTTATTTTGTATTTATTTATTTATTCATCCTTATATATTTTAATTATTTTCTATGTATTTATTTATTTATATATCATCTTTATTTATCTTAATCATTTGCTATTTATTTATTTTGTATGTATTATCTATTTATTTGTTCATCTGTATTTATTTTAATTATTTTCTATTTGTTTATTTTGTATGTATTTATTTGTTCATTTATAATTTTGTATTATTTTTATTTTATTTATTTTAAAATAAAGGACAGCTCTTAAATTACATCAAAGAAATGAGCGTTTTGTGTGCACAGGAAAGAGTTCAACTTTCCTTGTTAGTCATGAAAAAATGAGCAAAATCAAAGATGTTGTGTTGCCATGTTGTGAAGGATGTTTAATGATGTCTCATTAACATGTTATTTGACTTTAATAACAGTCAGTTCAATCTGCTGCTGCTGATGCTTGTGTTCATTCCCTTTAAACCCCCCTCCGCCCTATTGAACAGAGATAAGCAGTGAATGTGTGTGTGTTTGATTTTCTGCTTCCTACATAGACTAAACATGCTGTTACGGGTGACAGCAGATACTGACCTGGGTATCCAGTCAGCAGCTTCCAGTTTGAGGATCGGATGGCGGCGTGAATGGACACATTGAAGCCAGCCTTGGCCCAGGTGCCTCCGTTGTCCACTTGAGCCAAAGTTAACTGAGGCGCTCCGCCAGGACCTGCAGAGAGCAGCGAGCACAGAGCTGATCACGGAGGTCATCCATTCTTTCTTTTGTTCAAACTGCTGATTAAGTTGATATTAAACGACCACTGGATACAAGACGCCCTCTGTGAGCGTCTATGTAAACCATACGAGCGGAGAGACTGGAACCAAATATCAGCGCATACCTGGGAATCACGGTCAGTATCAAGTGAAGGTGTGAAAACAAACACACCAATAAGAGAGAGCTCTTTTTGTGCTGCAGAATCAACAGTGACACAGCAGAAACCCAGCCGTCCAAAACAAGCCTTCCCTTTAAAAACAGAAATGATTGTATGAAGGATTATTTTTAAACAACTGAGGGGGAGGAATTTGACAAATATGGTGGAAATGTGGCCTCGGTACAACGTCAGTCTTCTTTATCTGCCAAGTACAACGAATAGTTGTCATTTCTGCAGTTTCTTCATACTCAGCAAAGAAGGAGCGAGAGATACATGAACAAACCGGCATCATTTAGCAAGTTACAGTGGCAAGGACAAACTTCCTTTAACAGGCAGAAACCTCCAGCAGGACCAGACTCATGTTAGACACACATCCTGCTAAGACCGTGTTGGAGAGAGGGATAGAGGGAGATGAAGAGAGAGAGAGACATGATAGTGGTGAGATGGATAGTAGTAGTTGTAGCAGCTGGAGTCTGGCACGTCCACAGCAGCAGAGATCCAGAGGAACCTACGAGACAAGGGAGCTCAGGGACTCCAGAAAGGTCTAAGAAAAGAGAGAAGAGAGGGAGACCAGAAGAAAGAAAAAGAGGAGAATAAATGGTGAAAAAATGACAGAAGGAAAGGACGGGATAAGAAAAGGAGACATAAAGGATGAAGAAACATTGAAAGAACAAAGAAAGAAAGAACAAAGAAAGAAAGAAAGGAAAAAGGAATGAATGAAAGAAAAAAGGAAAGAAAGAAAGAAAGGAATGAAAGAAAAAAGGAAAGAAAGAAAGAAAGAAAGAAAGGAATGAAAGGAAAAAGGAAAGAAAGAAAGAAAGGAATGAAAGAAAAAAGGAAAGAAAGAAAGAAAAGAATGAAAGAAAAAAGGAAAGAAAGAAAGAAAGAAAGAAAGGAATGAAAGGAAAAAGGAAAGAAAGAAAGAAAGGAATGAAAGAAAAAAGGAAAGAAAGAAAGAAAGAAAGAAAGGAATGAAAGGAAAAATAAATGAAAGAGAGAAAGAAAGAAAGAAGGAAGAAGTAAAGAAAGCAAGAAAGAAAAAAAAGGACAGAAAGTAAGGAAGAAATGAAAGGAAAGAAAGAAAGAAAGAAAGAAAGAAAGAAAGGATGAATGACAGACCCAAAAAAGGAATCTACGGCAGAGATCCAGAGGAACCTACGAGACAAGGGAGCTCAGGGACTCCTGAAAGGTCTATGGTTAGTAACTTTAATGGGACAGGAAGAGAGAGGAGAGAGAGGAAATGACAGGATCCTAGTGTGTCAGTCTAAGCCTATAGCAGCATAACTAAGACCTGGTCCAAGCCTGATCCAGCTCTAAGTATAAGCTTCATCAAAAAGGAAAGTTTGAAGCCTACTCTTAAAAGTAGAGAGGGTGTCTGCCTCCTGGACCCTGACTGATAGATGATTCCAAAGAAGAGGGGCCTGATGACTGAAGGCTCTACCTCCCATACTACTTTTTAGAGACTTTAGGTACTGATGGAGGAAGATATGTTCTTCTCTTTAGCAAGTTACAGTGGCAAGGACAAACTTCTTTTAACAGGTAGAAACCTCCAGCAGGACCAGACTCATGTTAGACACACATCAGAGACTGTGTTGAAGAGAGGGATAGAGGGAGATGAAGAGAGAGAGAGAGAGAGAGAGAGAGAGAGAGAGAGAGAGAGAGAGAGAGAGAGAGAGAGAGTGAGAGAGAGAGCCAGGACTCAGTCTGATCTCATCTTAATCCACAAGTGGCAAGGACAAACTTCCTTTAACAGGCAGAAACCTCCAGCAGAACCAGACACATCAGAGACCGAGTTGAAGAGAGGGAATGAGAGAGAGAGGAAGAACTCAGTTTGATTTCATCTTAGTCCACCATGAGCAGAGCACTTTACAACATTTAGCAAGTTACAGTGGCAAGGACAAACTTCCTTTAACAGGCAGAAACCTCCAGCAGGACCAGACTCATGTTAGACACACATCTTTTTTCATTACTTTAAATCAGCTGTTGGTTTTATTGACTCCGTGTTGTGTTTTCAGATTTTCAAACTCCTCACAGGAGCATTAACTCTTTGTTCTGAATGTTCTTGTTCCTCCAGCCACAAGTTATTTCTGTCCTTTCTGAAAATGTCTCCCAGAAGCAGACCCTCCTTTAGAAGAGAAGTCTGGCCTTGAGTCTATTCTCAGGTTCATGCCGTATGTGACCCCGACAACATGTTCCTGATTAGGCAGATTTGGAAGTAATTTGGATGTCCTAACACTGTCAAACAAAAGCATTTCCTCACATTCTCTGAGTGGAGACAAATCCCCGCCCACACGAATCCCATGGTTCCATCAGAGCTGGTTTTACTGGGTCGATCCGACCGCAGCGACATGACTGGAGAATTAAAACATTTCCGATCTCAGCGATTTTGCGACCACATGATAAAAGCTCTGACATTGAATTCTCCACTGATAGTTGCGCAAATGACATGCGGGCATCTTAATTGTTCTCACATGCATGAAAGCTGGGTTGCTCAACGCGCATGAGACGAGCTCACATCTGTGGCGCTGACATCATGCTGCAGTCAGGTCTTGAGGAGTTATGTAAGCAGGTGAAGATTTATTTCTGGGTCCTCTTTACTTTTGCATCTTCTAGGAAAGAGGACTTAAACCCCAACACACACTCATCTGGATCCACAGCAGGAGAATCCACAAGTCGGCTCAGAGGGAAGGAAGGAGGGAGGGGAGGGGGGACGCAGTGGGAAGAGACCCTGAGAGAGCCGGGGAAGCATGGAGGAGGAAATTTGGGGGTGATTTAAGGCTTGGGTCAATTCCAGTTTCCCTCTCTACACCACAAGCGAAAAGTTCAGGGACCCCTCTGTGACCCATTTAGACGGGATCCCTCTTCTCACACAGCGGAGAGGGAGAATAAATGAGAGGGATTTTGAAAGGAGAAAGTATGCAGGAGAAAAAAAGAAGAGGAACAAGGCCTTTTCATGAGCTTTGATAGAGAAACTGAAAGAAGCATGAAGAGAGAAGCGAGGGAAAAGAAGAAGGAGCAGGGACTCAAAGAGAGGCTGGGTTAATAAGAGGAAGAGGAATCTCAGAGTGGAATGCATCAGGGGGAGCTGCTTGCTACTGTGGAGACTAATGATGAAGATTAGACCAAAGACATGAAGCTTGTGACACAAAGACGTTCTCTTACAATCATTTGGTTCACGGCTGAGTGTGAATGTGAGGATGATTTAAGCTCAGTTTGTCTCATAAACGTGTCTTTTTATCGCTTCTTGGTCCCAAAACCTTTTCCATTTATGCACTCCTGGACATTTCTAGATATTTTCAGTAGTGCCTGCCCCAGAGTTGTTATTCACACATCCTTAAAGCTGGGGTTGGTAATCAGATTTAGATACACTTTTTGTTCTACTGGTTAAAATGATCTTTATGTCCTGATGGCAATCAATACATGATGTGTTCTTCAAAAAGAGCGAAGAAAAGCTGCTATCTACAGCCGGAGTAAACCTGGGAAAACACCAACCAATCAGCCTTTTTTGGGTGCCAAAATTTTAAACCATTCAAATCCCGTCCTGCTGTTCTGCCCGCATCCTGCGCGTACATTTCCCCGGCGTGCACTCTGAGTCCCCGTCTCCTGCCTCTGCTTCCCCTGACTCTACTGACTGCCCCTCTCGCTCGACCTCGGGCCTGTCCCCTCTGACCCGATGAGGTGCTTTGCTCAGGACTGTAGTCCGGATCAGAGTCTACAAAGCTCTCACTACGGGGGCTCTGACAAGCAGAAGAATGAATGACATTTACAGTCCTACAGAAAATGTAGATGTATAATAGCGTCCGTCCGGACACTGTAGGGATGACGAGCCGATTCGTTTGTAGTAATCCTGAGTCATTTTCAACAAAAAAGCTTGGAGCAACTGAAGTAAATACTCCCGTCAAAGCTTCAAACAGCAGACTCACAAGGTTTGGGGGCATGTTGGAGGATGTGACTGAAAAAGAGCTACATTTCTCTGGAGTCGGCAGAGACAAAACGTGCAAAATGACAGTGAATATTGCACTTACATTAATCTATGTGACCTGAGGAGCTATAAATACACTGCATCAATCCATGATCTTGACCGGTTATCTCATTTGGGGGCGCTGGGGGCTAGAGCAGGGGTGTCAAACTCATTTCAGTTCAGGGGCCACAAACAGCCCAAATTGATCTGAAGTGGGCCGGACCAGTGAAATCACAACATAATATGTTTGTATGGTCTTTTTTGCCATGATGAGTCTCACAGTGGGCTTCTGCTCTTTAAGCACTGAGACCTGCTGCGAACACACCAAACACACAAGTTATCCATTCACCTGACACCGAATTTAATGTTTACTGCAAAAGAACAGATAGATTATAATAATGAAGAAGGTAAAGTTGACTATTTTGGACTCCTCAGTTCCAGCATGAACAGTTTGCTTGCTGGACAGTGTTGTATGCAGCGGTGTAGTGCTAGCGTTAGTAGTTAGTGGATCATCTTATAGTGCCCAAAAAAATCTTTATGAATCTCAATCAGATTATGCAAACAGCAAGTCATTTATTTTATCACTTTGAGAAAAAAAGTCCTGAAAAAAAAAAAACATTTCAGCTTCTGGTTCACTCAGTCAGCACCATAGACTGTATAAAATATGCTGCTCGACTGCTGTCGAGCTATTGTGATGTAAAGAGGCTGGCTGACTAGCCAACAACTACAGTGTTCCCGCCTGTCAGTCAAGTCAGCTGTGCCTCTCATTGGAAGACTCATAATCTCAATATCTTCCAAATTGCCGCATTAGAAAAAAACTCAACCCCTACAGTGTGTGCCGATAGAGAAATGATCTATCCAGACTACACTGGTCTTTTGTCCCAGGCTGTAAACATGTTTATTTCTACTGTAAAGATCGTCTTGAGCCAGCCTCAAGCGGATCCTCAATGAACTGCAGTTTTTAGCACTTCCACATTGGACTCATATTTTATAGACCAGAGGTTGCCGCCTGATCTCAACTGAATTTTGCAAATAGCAAGTAATCTATTTTCTCACTTTAAGAAAAAAAGCATTGTTCAGGTTTTGGTGTACTCCTATGATTTGATGTGACCCCCCAGAGGACAAATCTGAAATAGTAGTTACTTTCATTGAAAAATTCCAGTTAATGTGTTCTCTGTAATTTCTTCACTTTGCAAAGTGGTTCCGCGGGCCGGATTTGAACCTTTGGCGGGCCGGTTTTGTCCCGCGGGCCGCATGTTTGACACCCCTGGGCTAGAGCCTGTCCTAGCTGACATCGGGTGGAAAGCAGGGTTCACCACCGGGCAGCCCTCATCTGCACCCGATTGTTGAAATCAAGGCAATGGATGCTGCCTTAACATAGACCTGTCTGATCTGCCCTGGAGCCAACCCAGCAGTCACCACCGCTGCACCATTTGCTTCTGAAGCTGATAGTGAACTCAGATCTCTGCGACGGTTGGCAGGTGACTTTTACTCCAGATTACAGACTCCTTTAAAGACCGTCTGCTCAGTGATCTTTGGAAACCTCGTGAGGCTTTAGGGTTCATGTTTCAGGTTAAACACTGCGACAGAGAAAAAGTTAGACTTTGAATTTGTCGGAAACTCCTTTCAAAACTTTTGCATCAGGTTACAAAATTATACTACAGTGCCACATACGGTAGTAATCAGTTATAATTAGTCCTGTGCCATGTCGACTTCATGCTGAAAGAGAAGAAAAGGACCACGCTCTGAGAGGATAAAGGATATACCTTTACAGTAGATCAAAGCTCGGGTATCTACTCTCATGTCAGCCCATTATGCTACATCTGTGAAACATTTCAGAACAAAAAAATGTACTCCTCCAGTACCTCCACTATTTTTGAACGTGAAACCAAGGTGCAGCCTTCTCCACTCAGTCTGGCCTCAGAGGAGAACTGGGACCACCTAATATTAAGTGGTTTAGACAAGAATGAGAGCAATCCACTGTGTCTGACAGCGAAAGAAAAGGGCAGTCACAAGACACATTTCCTGGAAACCTCCCTACAATCACAGAGTTTAAAGCACACACACACACACACACACACACACGGGCACACACACCCTGCCCTCAAACGTCAACTATCTCAGATTACACCTCTGTTGACTGATCACAGTTTCAGCCTCGTATTATCAGCATTCCTCAGATGAAAACAGAATAATAAATAGCACTTCATGAGGTGTGTAAAATGTGAGACACATACAGATTACAGGAAAAGGAAGGATTCAGAAATCCCTCTTTAGGGGAAGCCAACAGTGGTGAAGAGTCGTGCATCATCAGCATTAGAAAAATCATTTCCAGGCCAGAATGAAATTAAAATAATCTTACAAGGTAAAGCTAAAGTCCACTCACTGATAACAACCCAAGCAGAAACTGCACAACTCACCTCCAACCAGATTCCTCCTAATCTCTTGATCCACTCAAATAAATGTGGAACGCTCATAACAAACAGAAAGTGGATTTCTAATTCCCCTAAAGTGAGTTTAGACAAATGTTATATAACATGCTATATTCCAAGGCCCCTCTCAGTCTGCTTTGACTTCAGCTAATTGGATTCAAGATGTCTGGTTTTTGAGAATACCAGCTCAAACAATGAGAGTCTTTTGTACTCGTGGCCTTTATGGGGAGAGAGACAAAAACAGAAGAGTTACAACGTTAGGGACAAAGAAATGCACGAATGACAGACATCACGCATGCAGAGGGAGGAGGAGGAGGTGACATGAGGAGGCTATCGACTCAATGTGCTCGATCAAAGAGTCGTCACTGGTGGATGAACGTTGGTTAAAATGATCAGGGAGAGTTTTTAAGAGCTTCATTGGATCTGATGAAAGGAGTATAAAGAAAGAAGAAGAGAGCTCTGAGGGATATAATCCATCTTGAATCCAATTAGCTGAAGTATGCTAATGATATATGCTTATTAACTGTTTGTAGCTTACATTTGTAAACTAGCATAAATCACAAAAACATACTGAGATTGTAAGGAGTGACATTGGTTGACATGTATTTGGAAAAATACAAAGTATTAGGCTTTTTTTTAACCTGATAATTTAAAGGCACAGTAAGGAGTTTTATCCTTATATTTTTGGGGGGGCATTTGTGCCTTTAATGGACAGGAAAGCTGAAGAAAGACAGGAAATGTAGGGAGTAGAGAGAGGGGGAGGAGATGCAGTAAATGGTCAAGGCTGGAATCGAACCTGCAGCCTCTGCAACGAGGGCTATGGCCTCTGTATATGGGGCGCACACTTAGACCGCTAGGCCAGCGGTGCCCCAGGAGTTTTATAATAATAGCAATAATAGCTGATTGCTTCCTGGATAGCTTTTTAACATAATCTCTCCATTAAGAAATTCTTCTGGCAAACTTAAATGCTCATTCAAATGTGATCAAACCAAACCGTCTGATTCTTCATTTATCTGCAAATATCCAACACTTTTCTTACATTTTTGCAAAAAGCCCTTTTCTCAGACTCACAGGATTGCTTAAAACAAACTCATAGGATCTCAGAAGTTAGTGGGATTGATCCTCTGGGGATCATGAATGTGTGTGTGCTAAGTATAATGACAATAAGGACGTGCACCAGAGAGCTCCCAGCCTGCTTTCAAATATTTTCGTGTTTAGCTACATTTTTTCCTCAGGCTTTGGACATAAACGTCTCATTTGGATTTATTGTAAATACTTCAGTGCAAAATGAGTAACTCCAACGGCAATATTCCACCAGATCTGATGGGTTTCTATTCTACTCAATGTGTTAACTTCCACTGGATCCGCTCTGTTGCGTTCCGGCTGCGTCTCTGATTTGGCAGGTCAGAGCCCTCCGGATCAGATACACAAGACTAGAGATGCCGGAGCACGACCATAGACTGTATAAAATATGGACGTAGTATCCGTGACGTCACCCATCTGTTCCTGAGAGCTGTTTTGAAGCAAATCGACGGCAGCAGCCATATTGGTAATGCAGAACTCAACTAGGCAGAGTGTGACGTAGTGTGAGTCTCTTAGCCAATGGCTGTGTGTTCCCGACCGGGAGTCACATCAGTCATGTCCTTATTTGGGCAAAACTCATAATCTTAATATCTTCTTAACCATCACGTTAGAAAAAAATTCACCTCCCGTACAGTGTGTGAAATTAGAGAGATTAGCTTTGTAGGGCCAAGCCGTTTTTTGAACCAGGCTGTAAACATGTTTATTAATGCTGCAAAGATCGTCTTTTTCCCATTCATATTTATTTGGTTTCCGGTGTTTCTGCAGCCAGCCTCAAGAGGATTTTCGATGTATTACAGTTTATATCACTTCCACATTGGCTTCATCGTTTGAGACAGGAAGTTGCCGCTTGAGCACGACGCATCAATCTCAACAGAGCAGATGGAGCGTGACAGGAAGTCAGGTTTCACCAAAACAAAATGAAAACATCCGGTTAATTTTCAGAATAAAACACTCTGTGTTATCACCAGATCGTATTTCACTTTAACTACAACAACAAACCAAAGTCATGATGAGCGGAGCCAGGCCTGGAGTCAACAGGTCAGAGGTTTTCAGAGGACCAGGAAGACAACATGGATGAGGAGAGGAGGAGGAGGAGAATCCTTGATTCAGTGATTACAGCGGGAAAACACAGTAAGTCCTGACTGCAACCAAAGAAAGTGCAGCCACTGCTCTCATCTCTGTGGATCAGCTGGAGCTTGAATTGTTGAAAGGATACGTCACTCTGGACCAAGTGAGTGACAGAACCACATCACTGCTGTTTCACTTTATGTAATGTATTATATGTATTATATAACTAATTCTTCTGATATTAGCCAGAAAATCTGAGTTTTCTTGAGTGGCACAGTCTCACATGACCGGGGAGCATTTTCCATATTCCCACCGCAGCTCCGTTCACTTCAGAGGATCCCTCCAAAAAACACAGGAGCTCAACCCACAGACACTGACTGCACTGGTATAAAATAAAACAGATGCAAATGTAGAGTTAATTTCCACATTTACATTAAGAAGCTAAACGACCTCCGCCTGTTGGAAGGATCTGCTGCTGCTGCTGTGAATACTTCTCCATGGTCGTCTTTCGGCTCGGGTCGGCCAATGTTTTGATTTCAGGAGATTATAATTCAATATCTTTGTCAAAATCTTCCCTCTACTAAGGGTGAGTGGGAGTATACGTACACATATTGGACATACACACTTCCACAGTGTGGGAACTCGAGGTTCAAGTGTGTCCATATGCAATAATGAAACCCTGCTGGGGGTGTTGTGTGTTGACCTTATGTGCCCTTATGAGAATGAATCACAGCAAACAGTGAGATATGTTTTTGTTCCCTCATCTCGGTCTGAGCTGAACGTCACTTTTTATCATCCTGGAGGATTTTAAAATCAGGATTAAGGATCGATGACAAGAGAATGCACACGTCTTACTCTACTTGTGGGAAACTTTGACTTTGACTCCCTTGAAGAAGAGATGTGTCTCTCAGTGAGGTTATGTCTGGTTATTTAAGGGTTAAATAAAATAGGTAAACATGTGTACTTACATGGAGCGATGTCGTTATAAAGAGGGTCAATGTTGTGCAGCAGCTCCAGTCTTGGGGAGGCATGCCCTTTGCTGGAAGATAAAAAACAGTTTAACTCTTTAACATATGGATACACACACACACACACATAGAGAGAGACACACACACACACACACGCACAGAGCTGTCTGACTCATGCACTGTAAAATCCACCAGGGTCTGTAAATCTAAAGCAGCTGGCCGTCGTTCACCAGGCAGTCATATGCTCTGACCGCACTCCACCACAGAGAAAACACACTGCTCTCTCCGACCACAGCGTCTGATAACACAACTAAAATAACTCTCGCTCTCTCCTGCCCGCCTCCTGTTTTTAAACCTCTCTTTCTGGAGTCACAGGTCGAGACGTGGGGCTGCTGCTGTTTTCTGAAACACACAGACTAATTAAAAAAGCAAAATAACACTGTGAAGGAGAGAAAACAAACAGCAGTTTGCTGTGGAGCTCACACGGCAACTGCAGCAGGCCCCGGCGGTCAGCTGACGTGAGCCAGCCAATGGAGTCAAGTGGAGGCTGTGAGTGGTAGTTTGCGGTGCAGGCTAAGCCTTGATTTTCTGCTGCAGCCCTCAATTTCACCTTCTTCTCTGTGTCCACATTTAGTTTACAAATAGAATGTGTCAGTCAAACAGGACGCGATGACAGCCAGCGTGATGACCTGAACTCAGAGCAACATGGCGGCTGCACACAGTCACATGGGTGTAGTATATTCACTGACACAGAAATACACAAGCAGTTTGATTTACTAGTTTTGTTCCTCTGTGAGAGAGATACACACAAGCATGCAGTCTAAAGTGCATCACAAAAGGACAGAGAGACAGAAATCATTAGAAATCTGTGAAATTATAAAGTGCATAATAATTATGAAAAATACTTGAAAATAAAATAAAATAAAAATAAATAAAATTAATTAAATAAATAAGAATAGAAAGTAAAAGTTAAAAGGGTTAAAAGCATGCAAGAAATAAATAGAAGATTAAATAAATAGGAAAAATAAATGTAAAAATAATAATAAAATAAAATAAAATAAAGTAAAGTAAAATAAAATAAAGTAAAGTCAAATAAAATAAAGTAAAATAAAATAAAATAAAACAAAATAAAGTAAAGTAAAATAAAATAAAGTAAAATAAAATAAAATAGAATAGAATAAAGTAAAGTAAAGTAAAGTCAAATAAAATAAAGTAAAGTCAAATAAAATAAAGTCAAATAAAATAAAATAAAATAAAATAGAATAGAATTGAATAGAATAGAATAAAATAAAATAAAGTAAAATCATAATAGTAATAGTAATAGTAATAGTAATAGTAATAGTAATAATAATATAAGGTCCAGGGCTAAAATTAAATTACTCAAAATTAAATACTGGATTAAAAAATGTAAGTCTTGAGTTAACTTTTAAAAAAGACAAGAAGCAAGTGCTTAAAACACAAACTGGAGAGTGGCTGATATAGCTCTGGATTCAATGTCTTATTAGCTGAACTTACATATAACAACAACAACTAAACTGTAAAGCTGTAGAAAAATGGATCGTGCTCTCATTTGTCCGTCTTTCATTAAAGCTTTGTTTTCTCCTCCTTATTCTCAGGGTTTCATAATTATAATTTTTTAAGTTACTTCTTTGGAGCTTGTTCGTCTTTATTAGATAAGAAAGCTGCAGAAAGTCAGGGAATGTGGGGAGTAGAGAGTGGAGGATGATTTGCTGTAGCCTCCATACATGGGGTGCACATCTTAACCTCCTAGCCAAACTTGCACCCTGCTGAGTTTTCTTTTCCCTGTTCCTCATATCTCTCGGCCACCTCAGGGGAACGAAACACTACTAATAAAAAGCTGCAATATCTCAGGTATTTTTGAACATAAAAGGATTCAATACTAAACAGAAAGCTGTGTTTAATAAGTCGATGCAGAAGGTGACTGAACATGCATTCTCTCTAAGTGCCAGCAGGGGGCGACTCCACTGAACGTTAAAGTATGAATGCATGAAACAAGGTAGGAAAAGACGCTTCTTCTAACTTGATTTATAACTTTATTCAAGTCTTCTTCAACACAGTGTGATGTGTGTTTTTTAAGTTATACTATTAAAGATAAAAGAGTTCAAGCTTTATCACACGGATGCCTGTATTTGACAGGGTGCTTCTTTGGCATGCCGTCTTCGTATTTGTCTATATGCTAAACTAATAAGCTCATCCTCCAGCAGGCTTTCCAAGCTGTGAGGGCCAGAGGTGAAGCTGGAGAGAGGATAAGGGTTAAAAAAGAAAAGGGTTGGAAGAACTATAGATTTGTGTGAGAATGACTGATGGAATTTCCTTCTCTTTGAGCTCCCATTGCCAAAGTAACAAAGAGCTTATTGAAGGAGCAGAGGCTCCTACAAGAAAAAGACGCTGGGTCAGGGAGACAGGCAGAGGGAGTATGGAACGAGAGCGCTTTGGGGGGGGGATGGTTCGGAAAGAGGCACAAAGAGAGGGCAGGCTGTCAAATTCAAGAGCTGGTATTCCTCCTGCTGTAAACTCAGAGCTACAGGTCGACCTGTGCTCGACAAACATCTCTAAATTCAACACAGAGGAACATCAAAGCTCACCTGATTGTGTTCCACACGTTGAATCCGTCCAGCGGTTTTGTACCGTTGATTTTCCCTCCAGCCAGGCCGACAAGGGTTGGCAGCCAATCAGAGACGTGGATGAGCTCGCGGCTGACGGTTCCGGGTTGTTTCAGTAGCGGGCTGGCGACAAATCCGACTCCCCGGATCCCTCCTTCCCACAGTGACCACTTCCTCCCTCGCAGTGGCCAGTTGCTGCCACCACAAAGTGTCTGACCTCCGTTATCTGTGCAAACAACCACACGGACAAAATGTCACAAGACAAAGAGACAGATGCAGGACAATCCTCATCACCAGTGAGACCCCTGACATGAGGAGAAATATTATTGGATTTCCCCTTTTCCTGTGCTTGCTTTTTTATAGAAACTGTATCTGGTGCACCGTTGTTGCACAGAAAAGACACAAAAATCACACTTCAGGTGAGAAAGATTAACTAAATAAATAATCCAATCATTAAATGTAGAGATATACGTCTAAAGACAAGACATGAGGAGACGTCAGACAGTGCACTGAATGCTAAAACAAGTCTGCAGCCCCGCCTCTATTATATAGAAACCAAGCCAACAGTTAAATGCAATATTTCCATAGGCGGAGGCTTTCAAGTTCTTCCAGCGAGGAAGAAGAGGAGGAGGAAGAGCAGCTCTGTGTGTGGAAAAATATTGATTTTAAACATTGGATTTGGCCTGGACAAACTTTGAATGTCTCCAATCCACGCATAAAGTAAACTCTGCATGATTCTGAAAGTATCTTTGATGACTCAATCAGCCAAGTAAACAAAGCTCTCTCCACCCAGGTTTGCACAGTAAATGCCATGCAACCAATTACAGCGTGTTGTGCAGAGAGCTGAGGTCATAAATGTTACTAGGCACAGCATAACTCTCGGCATAATGCTCAACATGCAGATGGTGGGAAGGAATTCACCATGCACACCATCTTTGTTTCGTAAGTAGTAGCTTGGGCTGATGGGACTCTTACTGGTTGTACAGGTATTTGGCAATGAAACAAAGTATTTAAAACATTTAGAAATTGGTCCTGAAGGTGGAGAGACGATTATCAAGCCGTTTCAATTCAACCTCAGGGGAATACGACCATCGTTTCAGCAGGTTTTTTTAATTAACTCCAAATGAGAAATGTCAACCTGCTAGTGGGGCTAGAGGAAATGTCGCAAGATCACGGGATTCATTGGGATTCATCCCCTGGGGATCGCCAAAGGTATTAAGATACACCGTTAATATCTTCAGAATTAGTCATCAGGATACAACCACTGGGGACCATGAATATCTGTGCCTGAATATCTTTATGTCAAAATCAACAAAAAGAGCAAGCAGCCAAAACAAAACTCACTGTGTAACAACAGGACATGTTAGGGGATCACCAAAGTCTATCGGCTGCATCCTCTTGGGACACTGAATTCACAGTCCCAAGAGGATGCATCCTACAGACTTAGGTGGTCCCCTGACATTTCCTGTAGTTACACAGTGAGGTATTAGAAGACACCATGAATATCTGCAAAAATATCATCAAATTAGTTTTAAGGGCACAACCACTGGGGACCATGAATGTCTGAGTTTACATATCTTTATATGAAAATCAGCACCTGGAGCTAACAAACCAAAAGGTCAAACTCACTGTGTAACAACAGAAAATGCCAGGGGATAGGATCAACCTCTTGGGACCCTGAATTCACGGTCCCAAGAGGATGCATCCTACAGACTTTGGTGGTCCCATAAGTATTCACTGTGTTACAACAGGAAATATCAGGGGATCACCAAAGTCTGTGGGCTGCATCCTCTTGGGACCATTAGTTCATGGTACTCCTTTTGGAACCCTGAATTCATTGTCCCAAGAGGATGCATCCCACAGACTTTGGTAGTTCCATAAGATTTCACTGTGTTACAACAGGAAATCTCAGGGGATCACCAAGGTCTACTAGGATGCATCCTCTTTGGACCATGAATATGTGCAGCTTCTCTCATATTCATTCCTCAAATAGTTGTAAAAATAAGTAGAAAGTAAAAAATGTAAAGCCTAAGATGGCTCCATAGGAAATTCAGGGGATCTCCTAAGTCATAAAGTCATAAGATATCCTCTGAGGATCATGAATTGCAATCCAAGTTTCAAAAATTCCATCCAAGAGTTGTTGATTTGATTGAGTCGGGACCGAATTTCTAACTTCGCGATCCATCAAACCACACCAAGACCCAGTTGTTGTCTCCCATGTTAGATTATGACTCCTGCATACCATCCAACCATTGCACAAGTGCATACACAGGCCGCTCCACTGGCTGTCATCATCCCAATAAGTCTCTCCAGTATAAACACACTTCACCAATCACTTCCAGGCAGGGCTCTCCTTTCAACAGCAGAGTGACATGCAAGTCCAGGAAGTGGACTGTTGGCGATTCCTGAACTGTTCTGGAAGAGTCTGTCTGCTCCTTAATGCCTTTTCAAGCTGCTCTGGACTCTCTGAAGGCCAATTCTCCTTCTCCCAGTTTCCCCTGGAAGCTTTTTAGCTCATTTACTCTTACAGTAAAGCCCCTATGAGGCAGTCTGTGTGCAGAAAATTTCATCACAAAGGAATTTCAAGGATCGGGCTCATTTATTTCTAGTAAAGTCTGACTAATGTGGGTCAATGCAAAAGCTGGAACATGACAATATTTATGCTTCTGGTAGAAATTGCTGGGAGTATTTCTCAGGAAGTCTTTCTTATGCATTTGGAAATCAAAAGTCAGATATGGCAGAGGATCATCTTGGCAAAGAAGCAGGAAGTGTTTTGAGTTTTTCCCCCTCGGTTTCGAATCAGCAGAGTCAGTGTCTGCCTGGCATATGGCTGGCTGAACCCCTTCAAGTCCGAGCCAACCGAATGTGTTGGAAGAACAATGAAACAGGCCACCTACACGGGCATTTAAAACCCCTCGTACTTTACTTTCACAGCATTGTTCCTGTCTTCTAATTACCCCTTTAAAAAAAACCCACCCCTCCTCAGAATAACCCTCAAAGGAGTTACCTACTTCAGATGCAATTCATTAAAAGTTCCACATGTGGAAACACAGGAGCAGGCAGATGTGTAGATGAGGCTACACGCCCACATTTTGGTCATAGTATGTTCTCCACTTAAAGGCCTTTCCTATGAATATTAATGTTTGTGTAAAAGGATGAGCAACATGAAGTTTTCTTAAAGTCTGATCTTGACAAATTAAAAAACACTGCCCTCTAGTGGACATTACAGAAGCCACTTTCAGTTTAACTAAGGCCCCAGGTTCAATGACCTCACTCTGGTTCTGTAAGATCCAGATTTGAAATCTGATCTTTTGCTAGTCAGCGCCAAATTTTAAAAGCAATATGATTGGATTAGACTGGACTGGATTGGGTTAAACCATCCTTCAAAAAAAAATTTGAATTGATTTTCAAATTTTGAAAGTTTTGATACATTTTGTTCCTGAAATCCACCCTAAATCTAACCGTCTGCTCCTTCAATTTTTTTTACAAACACCATCAGGGTTCAACGTCCAGGGACCATGACTATCTTCACAAAAACTCCATGGATTAGTCACTACAAGAAGAAAACACCTGCTGCATGGTGGCCCCTTAAAGAAAGGTCAGGGAATCACCAAAATCAGAGTGGTATAACCTCTGGGAACACGAATACCCATGCTGGTACATCAAACAAAGTCACCAAAGTCAGTAGGATTGATCCTCTGGGGATCTTGAATTTCAGTCAAAAGTATCCACATCTTACTAAAAGGTGTCAACAAAAGATATACTTTTACTCAATCTAAAACCTGGATCAGATCCCTGAACCTTTGAATACCTTTGCTTTAAAAGTCAGATTAACTAAAAAATGCAAAAGAAGAAAACATCCTCTGGGAACACAAATACCTATAACAGTACATCAAGCAGATCCTAAGCCACCAGAGGATCACCTACTGTAAGTCAGTAGGATTCATCCTTTAGGGATCATGAGTTTCAGTCAAAAGTATCCACATCCGACTAAAAGGTTTCAACAGAAGATATACTGAAGGTTTGAACCAGAGATCAAAACCAAAACCCTTATTCAGTTCATGATTTTTCTCTTTGATCACCAGTTTAAATCCAATCCAAAACCTGAACCAGATCCCTGAACCTTTGAATACCTTTGCTTTAAAAGTCAGATTCACTAAAACGTGCAAAGATCTCTTTTTCCTGCACCTCCTTCTTGACCTTGTTGTGTAATTAAAGAGTTATCTAACCCTCTGATGCTTCAAGTCAATAAACTTGTCACCAGGATGTCACCTGATCCTCCTCTGAACCTGGAGATGTGGCTTTGATGTAAAGAGAAAAATCAGCTTTGAGTCTCAGGACATAAAGTGCTCTTTACTCAGCACTCACTGACTCTGTTTCCATTCTGGCGCACTATAAAAGAGTCTGAGGTGGTGTGTGTGTGTGTGTGTGTGTGTGTGTTTGTGTGTGTGTGTGTGTGTGTGTGTGTGTGTGTGTGTGTGTGTGTGTGTGTGGAGAATTAAAGCAGTGGAAATGTGATCTTTGAGGAGGCTTATTTTATTTTTATTTATTTACTTTTATCTACTCAGTTGTATTGATATTTTTAGTCTTAATTTTATTTTCAACTCTTATCCTTCCCCCTTTTTAATTTGTTTATTTGAACTATTATATTCTTAAAATTAATTAAATGCTTTACTTATTTTAATTACACATATTTTATTGATGTCGGTGTGCATTAGTCTCTATTTTAAATTCCATTTTTGTTTTTAATATGTCTTGCCATTATTTTATTTCTGCTTCTTTCTTGTTTTAAATTGCTGTAAAGCACTTTGTTTATTGATTTTCACATAGAAAAACAGTCACATCCAAAATTAAAAGTTTACACATTTTCCTTTTTTCTTTGAACAAAGAAACACACAAATGACATACTAAATACAAAACAACAAATAACCCCCCACCCCGACACATACTCCCTCCAGACTAACTAGATAGAATTCCAAAAAAGGAAAACCTAAGATAAAAAGCAAAAATAACAAAAATAAACCGATGAAAGCAATAATCTGAACATAGTAAGACACACCATGTTGATGCTCGGCCTAAAGACACACAGCAAGCCGAGCTCTCAACATGAGACAAGAAAGGGTCCCAGATCTTTTTAAAGATGTGAGCCCTGCCACCCAGGGTCAGCCTAATCTTTTCAAGTTTAAGAAAATAGAGTATACTCTTAATCCAGCTTGAATGGGTAGGTGGGGCAGAGGATTTCCAATTTAACAATATCAGCCTTCTGGCCAGCAAAGTCGTAAAAGCTAACATGTCCTTTTTGGCTGGAGAAAGAGCAGACAGAGGAGGAGACACACCAAACAAAACAGTACAAGCATTAGGGACCAGTTTTACTCCAGTTGCAATAGTCAATGTTCCAAATACCCCAGACCAGAACGCATTCAAAGAGGGACAGCTCCAGAACATATGGGTGTAATGTGCTGATGTATGTTGACATCGATCACACAAAGAGGAGTAAAGCACTTTGAATTGCATTTGATTTGTATGAAAGGTGCTCTATAAATAAAGCTTGATTGATGGATTGATTTATCTATAATAGTTTGGTTTAAAGATTCATTTAAAAAGGTGTTTTTAGTGGTTGGCTATTGACTGAATGGTAAGTATAGCCTCCCCTGTAGCGCCACCTTGTGGTCAGTGTCTTTTTTGCTTTGAACAGCAGCATCTTGAACTTTAAAACAGAGCATACTTCTTAAGAACACTACAATTATTCTCTCACTTTAGGAACATGATAAGGACTGAAAAGGTGTGAATTAATTTTCACAACATGACTTGCTTTGTTTCAACACAGACTGAAACAGGAAGTTCTCATTTCCACTGCACAGTCCCTCATTGTGAGTTTAATGTCCCCCATTGATGAGGGTTCAGATCCTGGCTATGACATAAAAACTGTTGCTCCTTCAGGGTCTGAGGACTTCAACGTACCTGTCGAGAACACCAGGACAGTGTTGTTCCAAAGTCCTTTCTCCTGCAGAGTCTGGGTTATGTTGCCTACTGCCTCATCCATAGCGGACACCATGCCTGCATACGTCCTGCGATTGGGGTCTGTGATGTAACGGTAGGGAGTCACGTAGCGTTCTGGCACCTGCAAGGGTGCATGGACCGCTTGAAGAGCCACATAAAGGAAGAACGGCTGAGATAAAGAGAGAACCAAGTGAGAGACCTGAAATAGCTCTTGATGTCACATTACACACTTGTGCATGCGTGTTGCTCCCACCTTTTCAGAGTTGTGTTCTTCAATGACATTGATGGCTTTCTGACTGAGCAGCTCAGTGGAATAAACTCCTTTGTATTCGGTGGCAACCTCTTCATCATCCCGCAGGTCTAACGCACAGCGCTTCAGACTCTTAGCAGGGATGTCTACACAGCGGTTATGAAGGTAGTAGTCCTCACTGCCCAACAGGTAGCCTGTGTGCACAGTGGAGAGCAGGAAGAATTGATAATGTCAGCAATATTACTTCATCACACAGTTCCATGAAAGGTTATATCAGTCTTGAAATGTACCAAAGTAAGTGTCAAAGCCTCTCCGAGTGGGCAGGCAGTCCTTCTTGTACATGCCCAGGTGCCACTTGCCCACCATGTGTGTGCTGTAGCCGGCCTCCTTCATCAGCTCGGGCAGCAGTTTCTCCCCCAGAGGCACACAGTACGGCTGACAGGGCCAGATGATCTGGTGCTGCATGCCTGTGTGAATCTGATGAGGACAAGAATAAAGGAAAAATAAGTGTTGAAAAAATGACAGAGCAGAAAGGTAAAAATAAGGAAGCTGCAGACTCTAAGTGGGCACTTCTGCAAAAGTACTAAACTAAGACCTGATGTCCTTCTTGTCCTTTTTCCCGCTGGTTTCCAAATGAGATTTTGTTTCCCTAGAAAGTTCTAAATATATAAAAATGTACAATCCCAAAGTCATGCACTGGAGTTTACTTGTCATCATGGTGCATTGTGTGGCGGCTCTAAGGGATAATGTGTACATAGATGGATATAGATGGGATACTTTCAACCAAACACCATGCCATAATTTGCTTTAATTATGATTGATACCTAAATTTATCAAACTATGACAGTCTATATACATTTGGTTCATGTTTGTGCACATGAGAACATAATAAGAAGGCTTATTTGATATGTGGTCTTGTGTATGTGATGAGGTTTGGTGTGTGTCTGTGGATTGTGGATTTGAAAGCAGTGAAAGAGTTCTGGATGGTTTTCTGGCAGTGCAGGTTAGTAGTT
The DNA here is from genome assembly GCF_009762535.1 of Notolabrus celidotus. Lineage (NCBI taxonomy): Eukaryota > Metazoa > Chordata > Actinopteri > Labriformes > Labridae > Notolabrus > Notolabrus celidotus. The sequence goes on from NC_048290.1 coordinate 3,451,732, forward strand.
TAAAAAACCCAAGTAAAATTAAAATATATAAATACATCAAATACATTTCTATACTTATTACCATTATCCCTTGAAAAAATAAGTAAATAATAATAATAATAATAATAATAATAATAATAATAATAATAACAGAAAGAAGGAAGATAATAATAATAAATTAAATTCAAATAAAGAATATTAAAATAATAATTTAAAAAACAAAGCAGAAAATAACAAACTCAAGTAAAATCAAAATAAATAAATACATCAAATACATTTCTTTAATTATTACCATAATTCCTTAAAAAATAAATAGTAAATAATACATTTAACAAAAAGAATAATACCACTAATAAAAAATAAATAAAAATTAACAAAATAATGATTTAAAAAAATAAACAGAAAATAAGAAACTCAATTAAAATTAAAATAAACAAAATCATCAAATATATTTATTTAATCATCTCCATAATCCATTTAAAAAATAAGTAATTAAATAATAATAATAATAATAATAATAATAATAATAACAATAATAATAATAAGTACAAAAAGAAGAACAATACTATGTGTAACAAATAAACAAAAAATTAAGGAAATAATTATTAAAAAAAAAAATTAAGATAAATTCCATCTAAATCCTTGTCATATTTAAGCTTACAGTAATAATTAACTTAATTATTGATTTGCATTATAAACATTATCAGAGTCAGGGAAAGTGCTAACATCCTACTGTGTTATTATTCTAAGCAACTGTGTCTTTGTGCATGGTGTGAATATTTTATCACTTTTATTTATGTGTCAATTTTCTGTATTTTTCTATTTTCTTGACCAGTTTAATGTGTTAAATTTTCTCTTTTTGTCAGATATAATAAATGAATGTATCCTGAGGTATAAATATCTATCTTCTGCCATCTTCTACTAAGGAAGGTGAATATTGAAATTAAGAACAATAACCTCACATTAGTGCTGCAGTGCATGGGTTAACTTGAGTAAATGTATTCTGCAGCAGGATCCGGATCTCACCTGATACCTGCCTGTCATGAGCTGGTTCCTGGAGGGGGTACACAGAGGCTGGACGTAGTAGTTCTCCAGGCGGACTCCTCCTGCAGACAGTTTGTCCAGGTTTGGTGTCTTGATGTCGGATTCGTGATAACCGACATCATACCATCCAAAGTCATCCGCCAGAACGAACACAATGTTGGGCTGCTCGGCTCCTAAAACTACAGAGGAACCGAGCAGGAACAAAGCTGTGAGAAAGGAACAAAGTGACTGTGTTTGGTCCATGTTCGAGGATGAAGTCTGAGAGTCTGACTCATGAGAAGATCTGAGTTAGTGAAGAAGGAAGTCCGATAGAGGGAGGAGGGACCGGTGAGACTACAGAAACATGACAGAGACAGGGCTGGACTAAAACCTGCAGGTCTAATGTCGGCTATTTCATGTACGCATGACTTTTAATCAAAGACTGAACTTCAATATTTACAGATGTTACCCTCTCGGCTCATGTGGCTGTCACTTCCGTGTTTACAAACACTGCACAAACTGCGACAGCCAATCAGATCACTGGAAAAGCAGAGAGCCATGTGACTGTACGGCGGCCCAGAGGGGCGAATATATAGGACTAAAACATTAAATATAAATACATTTAAACATGCAGGTAATTTTAATAAACTAGATAGAGTTAAAATTACAAGTTTATTTAAGCTGTTGGAGAAAAATGTTGAATTTTTTTTTTTTTTTTAAAGGAAAACACAAAACTATTGATGTATTTCTATATTATTGATTAGAATTACATAATTAAAATAACATAATTAACTGCAAGGGCAACAAGATGGCACTTTTTACATTTAATTCCTTGGAGGGGCATCACAAGGAAACTTCTGTGCATTTAATCCAACAAAGAGGAACCCAGAGGACACTTTTTTTTAACAATTAATTGACCCTAAGGGCATCCAGAGGGTATTTATCCACATTAAATTCAATAGAAGTGCATCCAAGGGGCACTTTTTCTTGCTTTTTATATATCTGAGGGGCATCCAGAGGATATTTATCCACATTAAATTCAATAGAAGTGCATCCAAGGGGCACTTTTTTACTTTTTAAACATTTGAGTGGCATCCAGAGGGTACTTTTTTAGGTTTTGTACATCTGAGGGGCATCCAGAGGGCACTTTTGCATGTGTTTTCTAATGAAAGGGAAGGCAATTTGTAATGTTTTATCTAATCCAAGAGGGCACTTTATCACAGTTTCTTTCAGACATGAGGGCACCAGGGGAGAGTACACCACTGAGTTTATTAATAAGTCAGTGATAAAAATAATCACTATGACCTATTTTTTTTCTCAGTTTGAGCAAAATGGTAATGGTCTGTTCAATTCAGCTTTACAAATATACAGAAAGACTGATTTCTGAAGAGGTGTTTTGAAGCCCAACAATGATGATGGGCGCCATATTGGAAATGCTGACTCAACCTGTCTTTTGATAACCTGGAAACAGACTACTCGGCCATTCCCTTCATTATGCAAATGGTTGTGTAACTAGTAGCCTTTAAATTATCTTAATATATGTGTTATAATAAAAAAATATTTATTATGACCCCTGTATGTGTGACTAATTAAAAACCCCAAACCAAACATGTATATTTCTGCAGCAAAAATGTGCATTTAAACATGAGGCCTATTGGGGATTCCTTAGCTTTTGGGGCCAGCCTCAAGTGGATACTTGAGGAACTGCAGTTTTTCTGCATTTGTTTCATTTTACATCACTGGACGTTGCTGCTTGATCACACTCTATCACCTTGTTGTTCTTCTAGATTGTCTGAAATTTATAGAGATATCTTCAGAAAAAAAGCTATAGCTTCTTGACACAATGAGATCCAGGAATCCTTTTTAATGGGAAACTTGAAGCTTTGTTTTCCAGAGAGAAAATATCAAGTTAAGCTTTTATGAAAATAACATGTTTTGACAGCAAAACTAGCATTTCTATCTTGAGATAGAACAAGATGCAAATGACTCAATATCACAGGAAAACAGATTTGATAAACTGTATGGTTCCTCTGGGCTTCCATAGAACTGTAAGGCCTTGCTGCTTTTCTCATCTTATAAAGTTAAACTACATAATCCCTATCATGTCTTGTGTTAATGAGAGGTAAGATTCACAAATAATCTTAGATGCAGTCTCCTCATTCTTAGGTATTTAAATCATTATTACATTTTTTATTCCTTCTCATCTAAAGTGATTCCTAGAGAGCAAACTGTCAGCAAGAGAGAGGACTTCAGAAACACAAACAAGTACAAGACTGAGTGCATTGCTTTAATTATCGAGGTATCAATGTAAACCAATTTCATCACATATTAGTAATACAAAACAGATTTATAAAACAATCTTTGTACAAGTTTGTAAGCATCCAGTTGCATTTGGTTACTGATGTGTCTGTGTTTTTCTTACAGTCCCCACGATGACTCTGTAAATTGTAGCTTTGACAGTTTATGAAAATTATACAAACACATAAGGCACTTCTGTTTCAAGGATCAGGTTCAAATGTTGACCCATCAAACATTAACATCCATCATGGAATTACAGACAGTCAATTACTCTTCAAACACTGTAAGACTTTGTGCTGCAAGAACATCAAGTTGTTCTTTCTCTGTTGCTCCATAAAACACTTTCATAAGATGCACTTCGCACTCTCTCGCATGCTGAATCATGTTCTGCACTTCCTCCTTCTTCAGAGACGGACAGGAAAAGGAAGTTGTGAGCCACAAACAGTTCAGTCCATGGACCACAAGTTGTTGCATTCAAAAAAAATAAGACTTCACTTCATACATCACGGTTGATCTTTAACAGCCGTGCTTCTTTACGCCTTGCTCTTTGCTTTCTTCTGCAGCCGGGTCCGTGTGGGCTCGGTGAGGACTAACGGTTCCTGGATGACCATAGCGGGATATTTCCTCCCGAGCAGCTCAACCTCTACCTTCTGACCCACAGAGCACAGATCGAGGGGGAGGTAGGCGAATGCCAGGCTCTGCTGGGTGCTGTAACTGTACGCTCCAGATGTTGTGTTGCCGACAACCTGATGAGGGAGTGCAGGCGACACCAGTCAAATAAGAATAAACAAAAACAAACAATAAAGCTGGATGCGATGTCTGGATCAAGACTTGTTACCTTGCCGTTGTGCCAAATGGTCTCATTGCCTTCAGGGTCGATGTCGTCTGTGTCCAGTGTGATGTAGGAGAGCTTTCTCCTCAGGCCCTTTGCCTTGATCTCCTGAAGAGCTGCTCTGCCAATAAAGTCTGCTGACTGGACAAACAATGAAGTAAAGAGTTTTATTTAGTGCTTATTACATGTCTGCATTATGCATTTGATTCTGGTTCTTTATGACAAAGCAACAGTTCACACCACGGTCTGTTATCTCTCCATAACAGACTGTTAAGAGACAGAGTAGCAGTAATTGTATCAGTCCATAGAAAGCAGTCTAGTAAATGCGGTGAAGATGAAATGAGCGGAGAAAAGCAGGAGAGGTTGAAGACCTCGACTTAAAGGTGCAGGTGTTGGACGCAGACATAACCCCATGTAGCGGTTGGCCCGGGTTCGAATCCAGTCTGCGGCCTCTTTCCTGCATGTCATTCCCCCACTCTCTCTCCCAGTTTCCTAAACTATCCACTGTCCTCTCCTCTATAAAAATAAAGGTGTTAAAGCCCCAAAACTATAACTTTAAAAGGTGCAGGTGTCAGAACACATAGTGCATCAGTTTGCTGCATGTGGGGCTGTGTAGCTGCAGATCAGTCAGGTTGCACATGCTGGTTTATTTTCCAGCTTCAAAGCACCACGGAGAACTGGAAGAAGTTGGCCTGGAGGAGTATCTTACTTCCCCAGATCTTAAATATTTGAGCATATGTGAGATATGCTGGACAACAAAGTCCAATCCATGGAGGCTCCACCTCACAACATACAAGACTTGAAGGATCTGCTGCTAACCTCTTAACACAGCACACCTTCAGAGGTCTAGAGGAGTCTATGTCTCATCCGGTCAGAGCTGTTTGTCTCTGACCTGATGAGAGGGGGGGCCTACACTTCATTCAGGAAGTTATGGCTGATCAGTGTCAATAAAAGCACAGATTATGATTATGATTCTTTTATTTCACAACTCTCATTTCTTCCCATCATTCTGACACTAAAGTGGAAGTTTGCAGACAGAAATCAGGAAAATGAACTCTATGTAAGATGACCTCTCTGTCCTGAAAACACACAAGACCTCAACACAACTCAACTCAACTTTATTTATAAAGCACTTTAAAACAACCACAGCCGGAACAAAGTGCTGTACATAAACAGACAAACAACGCAGGCATAAAAACAATTAAAACACAGGATAATAAAACAATAAAAACAATAAAACAACAAATAAAAACAAGCCATAAAACACTAAAACAGGAGCAGAGTCTTATGCTGGGTTGAAAGCCAAGGAATAAAAATGGGTTTTAAGATGAGTTTTAAAACTGGACAGTGAGGAGGCTTGTCTAATGTGGAGGGGAAGCTCATTCCATAATTTTGGAGCAGCAACAGAAAAAGCTCTATCCCCTCTCAGCTTCCGTTTTGCCCTCGGTACCTCCAGGAGCAGCAGATCAGCTGACCTGAGGCACCGAGCAGGAGCATAGGGGTGAAGGAGCTCAGAGAGGTAAGGCGGGGCCAGACCATTTAAAGATTTAAATACAAATAACAGAATCTTAAAATGGACTCTGAGGTGCACAGACCTGACCAAAAAGACTTCACGTCTATTGAGAGTCTCTGTGCTGAGCTGTAAGTGCAGCCAGCATCTTGTTCCAAACATATGAAGAGAAATTTAAGGGATTCAAACCTAGAACTTCACCAAGAAGCTCAATATTACTTGCAGAGTCAGTGCTAATTTGGGTTTATTCTTTTGAACCTTTTGCGTTGTATTTTGTGTTTTGCATTGTTGGAATCTCTACACTTCTCTCTGTCTGTTAAAGGTTTATTCTGAGGCATGTTCAAAGGAACATGTTATCTTGTTGAGACAGCATTTTGAAGCTTTCTACAAATGTGACTTCAACACAAAGAGTTTGTTACAGGACCGTTACCTTGTTCAGTTTGATGAAATATTCCAATCCAGCTTCCAGAGGGTTTGTGTCGCAGTTCATCTGAAAACAAAAAGTTCATCTCATGAGAATAAAAGTCACAAAGGATTACATCAACGATCATTTGACTTGCCGAAGGATAAATGGTAAGATGGAGACAGCAGATATTAAAGTAAAGTCAGCAGCTTGTTGGGTTTGTAAATGTTAAAGACTTGAAACAGGAGGACACAGCGAGCTTGGCCGTACCACAACAACCTCTGAGGTTCACCGATTAACATGTGATATGTTGTCTAATGACATAAAGGAGAAGTGGTGATGGTGCAGGGATTTTGTGCCAGACTCTTTCTTTACACCATGTGAGGCTGGCAGCTGAGACCACATCTTTATGCTTCATCTTAGATTCATACGAGTGGTACTGATCTTTAATGCTCCAGTAAAGAGATATAACTCTCTGTAGTGTACGCACCTCAGCTCCCCAGCCTCTGAAGCCCTTCTCCAGCCTGAGAGAGTTCATGGCGTACGTCCCGAAGTTGTCGATTCCTTGATCTTTCCCTGCCTCCATTATGGCCTTGTACACGGCGGCCATGTTCTTCTGGTCAATGTACAACTCCCATCCCAGCTCACCTGAACACAAACACACATTTAGCATCACAGGTTTGCAGAGCTGAGGTCAAGGAAACTGTCTGACTCAAAGCAAACAACATCATGTGTCGTTTGTTTGATTAACAGAGGAATTAATTTCTGCATAGGAAGAAGAAGTCAAAGCAAACAGGATGTGCAGTACCTGTGTAGGAGATCCTGATGGCCTGGACAGGAAGACCTGCTAACAGGATGGACTTGCAGTGGAGGAACTTGAATCCTCCATCACTCAGATCTTCGTCCGTCAGTTTCTGAAGAACATTGCGAGAGTTTGGACCCGCAACGCCCAGCACGCCGATACCATCTGTCACATTTGTGATGTCGACGTCGTATCCACCGTCTGAAGCTTCTGCCTCGATCCACCTGAGGCCAGAGAAGCACAGAGGAAGACTTTCAGAATGCTAAAGGTAGATTTGTTACTGTAGCATCTCTGTTCACAGTAATTCACCAAGATATCAAGCTGAAGTTTTAATCTTACAAAATGGGGTTTCCAGATTTGACACATTTAGTTCAGGGGTAGACAATCCCCCCCCTAAAAAGCCCCTGCTAGGGCGGTACTACTTTTCAAAGGTCCCGGGACTTTCAGGGGGCGGGGCCTGCAATGCTGAACGTGTCTGATTGGTAGATTAACCGCAGTGTTTTTATTCCGCCCGTCGTCCGCAATAACATCACACACATCTGTGATTCACTTGATTTCCCTTTCTTTCATTAGTTTTTATTTGTTCTATCTTTTTTGTATGTGTGTGTACTTTTCAAAAGAAGAAGCTGCGATTCTCCAGGTCAACTTTTTTGCCAAATTTTTTTTTCATTTTGTTTTGGGCAAATTTTTTTCTCAATTTTTTTTCTTCAAAATTTTAATTTTTCAAAAAAAAAAATTAAAAAATTTTTTTTCAAAAAAAATTTGGGTAATTTTTTTTCAAAAAAAAATTTATTTCAAATTTTTTTTTTTCAACATTTTTTTTTTCAATTTTTTTTTTTCAATTTTTTTTTGTCAATTTTTTTTTGTCAATTTTTTTTTGTCAAATTTTTTTTGTCAAATTTTTCCAAAAACCATTCACAGTCATTGTTTTTTCCATCTGTGATTCACTTGATTTCTCTTTCTTTCATTAGTTTTTATTTGTTCTATCTTTTTTGTATGTGTGTGTACTTTTCAAAAGAAGAAGCTGTGATTCTCTTGATTTAGCAGCTTGTAACAGTAGTCTTCTCTCAGCCCACCGTGAATGCGTCTCTACCGGTGTTAAGGTTTTAAAAGTGACCCTGTAAACTTGAGACCTTCAGCGGAACATGTCAGTGTTTGTGGAGTTTATACAGCTGTTGAAACACAGAGGGAGTTCCTCGGAATGCAAACTAGTTTAGTTTCTATTAAGATTTCAAAATATCCTCATCAGATATTTAATGATCATCTAAAGACGTTTATGAGGGATGCATCCGGCTGAAAGCCTCCAGTTAACAGGGTCGCTGTTTAAACCAAAACACCTATTCAACATCTGAATCCTGCTCTACAGGATTCAGAACCTTCCACACACTCCACTAGAGGTCGCCACAGAGCATGAAACTGTAAGGTGCTGAGGCGGTTGAGCCGGTTCATACTGAGCGATTCAATGTACTGCTTCCTGATTCGCGCAGATGGAGGGGCGTTTTGTTGACAGCTGCAGTGAGGTTTTAGGTTTCTGCTGTATAAAACAGCCTGCGAGGGAGTTTAATTCAGCACAGCTTGAGTCTCAACTTCAGCTCGGGTGTGAATGAATGAGAACGGTGGTACGGAGTGTTTTCCTGGAAGTTGTGCATCAAAACTGACAACTCGTAAGAACGTCTCATTGCTTTTGAGTACTGAATCTGAAATAAGCAGTGCTTGGTGGGTGTTTGAGTACTGTTTGTTTGACAAACTGAGGTCTTGGCTTCATAATGCATGAAGTTAAATAATCTGTTAGTCATTTTCAAACCTCCCTGAAACTGGAAGGTAGTTTTATCCAGCTTCTAAACTCTTCCCCTCTGCAGAAGGCGTGCACATGTATTAGAAAACATCTTGTTCCTTATATTACAGAGGTTTTCTGTGCATAAAAGCAACACTTTAGGGCATAACTACAGCTCCCATGGTGTTTTTTAGGAAGCAGCCTTAGGTCATAGGATTTAAATTTGAACACATGTACAGCTAAGAGCATTAAATTCCTCTGACAGCTGCACCATAAAGAATCAGTGGCTGGATGCCCAAAAAAAAGAGGACACAATGTGATTTTCCAGAAGTAGAGTTGACCAGAAATTATCCAAACATAAATCTAAATAAAATATTCTGTGCAGGGGGAACGAAAGTGATCATAATGTATCACATCCTTGAACTATTGTTGAATCCAGAGACTTAAGAAATAGATGAGTCAAACATGCGTTCATTTCTTTTCAGCCGTCCTATAGCAGCTAGATTTGATTTGAACACTGCTGACATATCATCACCTTTCTAATTAATGTAGCACTAATGAACTTAAGCTGAGATCAAGCATGTGTTAACAGTTTCACCTGAGGTCGTGACGCTCTGACCCTGAGCCTGTGATGAGCATGAACTCTCCTGGTGCCATCTGGGTGATGGTGACTTCAGCAAAGACTCTCCCAGTAGGTGTCAACATGTGGCTGATGTTAGTCAGACCCACCTGCAAACAACAGAGGTCAAAGTTCACAGAGTCAGAGAGACACAGAGGAAGAAGTGTGAGGAAGGAGTCCACATTGATAAAGTACAGTTCTCTACCTTGGGCATGGTGTTGGCAAACAGGCGGTCCAGCAGCTTCTGCGAGTCCTTCCCCTTCACGACAAACTTGCCAAAAGGTGACAAGTCGATCACTCCCACCTTCTCCATCACCAGCTTGCACTCTCTGCCGACCGGTGCGAACCAGTTGGTGCGTCTGAAACTGGGCCTGAACACAACACATAAACAATGGTTGCTTTATTTCTCAGTGTGTTGTGTTAATTGATACAAACTTTCCCAGCGCCGATTTTTAAGAGCTCTGTTTTATTAACATAATTACATGATGCAAAACCAATGTGGGTGTACAATGGAGGAATACTGTTCAAACAAAGGAACAGAAGTGCTGCGTGTTAGACTTTTAAGGCTTATTTACAAAGCTGTGCTAGGGGCTCTCAGACAACGTTAGATGTAAACGTTCACATGATTTACAATCTTAAAGTTATATATTCTTTTTTACTTATGCTTTTATTAGACAGGACAACTGAAGAGAGACAGGAAACGTGGGGAGTAGAGAGTGGGGGAAGACATGCAGGAAATGGTCGCGGCCGAGAGTCGAACCAGCAACCTCTGCGACGAGGACTATAGCCTCTATACATGGGGCGCTTAGACCGCCAGGCCACCAGTGCCCCCATTTACAATCTTATCATAGTTGTTACACATTAAATAACTAACTCTAATCTTAACCTTCTGTTTACATTAAGTTGAAAGCTCCAGACATGAGAAATTAAGCCAATGCAGAAATGCTAAAACTGCAGTTCCTCAAGTGTCCACTTGAGGCTGGCTTCAGAAGCACAGGAAACCACATACACACCAATTCAAAATCGCCGATCTTTACACCAAAAATAAAAACAATCACAGCCTGGTTCAAAAATCATTCTGGTTTGACTCTACATTGTACGGGGAAACATTTTTGTTATAACTCGTTAGTTTTGAAGATACTGAGATTACAAGTCAGGCTGAATCAGCATTTCCAATATGGCGTCCACAGGCGATCGGCTCCAAAACTCCAGTTTATAAACCAATGCATGATGTCACTGAGGCTACGTCTATGTATTATACAGTCTAATCTTATTATATTTCTTTTTAGACTATAATTATGCTAGCATGCTATCACACTCACATTCTGATGTAACATAGGCAGAATGTTTACTTGGTTTACTATCATGGTTTAGCTTGTATGTTTGCATGCTAGCATTTGACAATTAGCACCAAACAATGAGTCTGGCTGAAGCTTATGTGAGTGTGAAAAAGTCTGTTAGCTTAATGGAGCATCTAGAGAAACTACAAGCCAAATATGAACATTTTTCAAAAGATTATGTGGAATATGATCCGAGAGCAAAAGCGATTTAACTACAGCTTTAGCTAGGAGCTCAGTGAGGCTATTTAGACACAATGGTTTGAACCAAATTTGGAGATTAGCATGCTAATATGTACATAATGACATGGCTAATATTCTGCAATCATTATGCTAACCATGAATATATTAGTTTAGCTGAAAGCATGGCAACTTTTAACTGGCACAAAACATAGTTGGGCTAACTTTAGCGGTTTTGGAGCTATTTAGGTACAATCCAAAATTACAACGTTCACTTTTATCATGAAGCTTGATAAGTAAGGGGATTTCATGACAATTTGTCCAATAGTTTTCAAGATGTTTCCTCAAAATCACTAAAATATGTCTCATGATGGTGCTACAGAGAAAGTTGCCATTGGGATTCATCCTCTGAATACAATGAATGTCAGTACTTCACAGTAGAGAACTGTACCCAGTAGTTGAGATATGTCAATCTGGGCAACCAACTGCTTTTGCACCATCTAACCATGCTGATGCTCAGTCTAAAAATATAACAAGGAAGGACAGTCATTAAGCTCCTAACTGTGGCTTTCAATTTGTACAAATCAAACGTCCATTCAACAGAAATGAGCCATGTGTCCGAATACTGACAGTGCCAACCAGATTCAACACTTTGGTTTTGGCAGGACTCCAAACACTTGCTGAATTATCTCAAGAGTTCTGTGAGTGTGCGGTTTTGAAGAATTTCATGGTGGGTATTCGGTAACTTCAAATCCTGCACATGGTTGGGTTGAGTCCAACGCAGTCAGTGACAGCTATCTGCATGTGTTGTTAGCAGCTGTCCTCTTCTTTCAGTGTGGTGTGTCTCAATATCTAAATGGTCCTCTTGTGCTGCTGAACTGTGAAATGATCTGTGGTGAGTTTGTCGCTGCGCTGAGAGCTGAGAGGGTTGGCAGGGAGCTTTATATGAGAACATCTGTTTGTCTTCTGCTGGAAACATCCCATTTTTACCAAAGAACACTGTGACCTCGAAGATTTATTCTGACAGGCTTGCATCACAGCGAGGCACAGTTTTCTATATGCACTGGTATGTGAATCCTCCACAGCCTTAACTGTGTTGTCCTCCTTACCCCGCAGTAATGACAGGTTCTCAGATTAAAAGGGTGAGGCAGAGCCAGCTAGGGCAGTTACAGAACAAACTACAACAGCAGCTAGTGTGTACTTTGTCTGAGTGTTTACATCTATTGTTCCAGCTGAGACACTTTTGGTTGGGATCAGAGCCAGCCCTAACCAACTTGGTACCCTAGGCAAGATTTCGACTGGTGCCCCTTGTATTATAACCAACTCCACCAACAATCACATCACATATACACTTCAAGAAAACTGACATACAGCTTTAGTAGTAGAGTTTAGAAGTAGCTTAGTAGTAGAATTTTCAGTCCTTATATAACACAATCATTTTCACAGTACAGACACTTTCAACAAAGCAACATTAATGTATTAAAGGTGATATATTATGCTCTTTTTCATCAAAATATATTGGTCTGAGGGGTCCCCAAAAAAACACTTTGAAATCAGATTCTGGTCTGCCTGTAAACCCCTCTTTTTCAGCCCTGCTCAGAACAGGCTGTTTTCTGTGTCTGTGCCTTTAAATGAGAATGAGCTCTCTGACCACGCCCCCTCAGGAAGTGGATGTGGCCTCAGCTGTCCAGCACGTTGATCTAATGTTTACATGTTGGCTGCTCACAGACCCGCGTTACTTCAACCCTCTGAATCTGATCCAGAATCTGATCCTGACGGAGAGGTGCCTGCAGCAGGACCTTTCTGAACCATTGGTTTCTTGTTGTTTTATTTATCAGCATGTCGACGTGTGTCTTGGTACACAGCTACGAACATGTAGCTATGTGGCTATGCTAACTAGCGCTAGCACTGTACCATGAAAAATAAAAATCATCCACTAGATCTTCAAATCTGCAGACGTGGGGAGTAAAACCGACCTTTGTGTTTATTAAGACAGCCTACAACTAGCATGCCTCCCTCCTAAGCTCCTTGTTAGCACACACATGTGCAGGTAATGAAAAATGGAGGAGGGGTTGAGTTGTATTTTATACAGTCTATGGACTGAACAAGCTCCGAGCTTTGACTTCAGTTACAGACCGGATGGCGTTGTGACTTATGAGAAACACTGAAAACTGAAACGGCTCGTTTCAGCACACATTTACAGAAAGGTGGAGAAATCAGAACAGGAGCAGAATGGATTCTTTTCATTCTCGGGGGGTTTGTAGACAGGGACACATATTTCAGGTAGAGAACCATTAAAAAGTCCATTTTGCATGATATGTCACCTTTAAGTGATGACTGAAAAGGCAGAAGCAAAATGCTTATTAAAGCCTAGCCTACATTTTCTATCTACTTAAGCTAACAGCTTCCAAAGTGTGAAGAAAACAACAAAAACAAATTAATCATGAACACTTATAGACTTTAAAAACTGCTTTGGAAACCATTTTCTAAAAAATCTGAAGTGAATCACAAGATTTTAAATGTTTACCGGCGTCAGTCCTCAATTTAACCCAAAACTTTATTACATATAATAATATTCCTTTTCTGATTATCTTCAAATTTTCTTCCTCACTCATTTAGGCTGCAAGCGGCGCCCCCCTATGGACGGCCAGCACCCCTAGCATTTGCCTATACTGCCTATGCCACGGGCCGGCCCTGTTTGGGATCACTGTTTCTGTTAAAGTTACTGATAAGAAAAATGATGCCTGGGGTGCTGGTGGCCTAGCAGTCTAAGCGCCCCACATACAGAGGCTACAGTCCTCGTCGCAGGACTGTAGCCGGTGGCCGGTTCGATTCCCGGCCGGTCGACCATCTCCTGCATGTCTTCCCCCGCTCTCTACTCCCCACATTTCCTGTCTCTCTTCAGCTGTCCTATAAAATAAAGGCAAAAAGGCCAAAAAATATAACTTTAAAAAAAAGAAAAGTGATGCCTTACTTGTATCCGAGGTCATCTCCAGGTTTGTGGAACCAGTGAGGTTGTTCCCACCCAGTATGGAAGCCCATGGAGCATTTATCCTTCAACAGCTCATAAACGCCGCTTGTTCGGCTGGTTGGTCGACCCTCAAAACGCTCCTCCTTCGGGTAACCGACTGGAAGAACCACCAGAAAGAGACAGAAAGGAATTCAGTCACAGTAAAAGAAGAAAGAGGACGTCATCCAACAAGTGTTTGATTAACATGTTCTCTTCTTACCCACGTTGTTGAAGCCGTAGGACTCTCGAGCTTTAGCACACATGTAAGGTATGTCCGCCCACTTGCCGTAACGGTTAGGGTCGCATTCAACCAGATCGTAAGGAGGTTCTCCATTCCTGATCCAGTCACCCAGGAACTTACCAATACCGCCAGCATGGATGACTCCATACCTGAAGACAGCCCAAGCTTTGAATGTTAAACATCAGCCGTCTTCTTAAATATCAAGTGAGGAGATAATCTAAAGGTGCAAATACGTACCCGAAGCCAATGGCACACCAGTAGTTCCTCACTCCTTGGTGTGGTCCAACCATGGGGAGCAGGTCAGGGGTGTACGTGATCGGTCCAGACACAATGTTGATGATGTCAGCTTTCTTTAGCACGGGGACCATCTCCATCGCCATCTCTACGTGCTCCATGATTCTGTCAAGGTCTGACTCGAACAGCTCCTTACCAAAACCTGCAGCAGCCAGAGAGAGCAGGTCTTAATCTCACTGATTCACAACAAGCCTGGTCCCAAATCAAGGTTTACAAAATCAGAGGTGTGTTTGATGGAGTTTAGGGAGTTGCATATTCAAGTTGAAAGCCATCATCAGATTTGTGGATGCTGTATCGCAGATGCCTTGAGCATTGAGATTTATCTATAAACCTGAGTTTGCATCATAAAAGAGTTATACACTCTTACTCAGAGAACAAGCATCTGCACAGTTGCACACTATTCTTGCACAAAGACATCAAAAAGCATGATTTAAGGGGCAACAGATCAAGCATGCAACCTATATAAGGAGGCTAAATTCCTTGTTGCAGTGGTCGTTGATTCAACTCCCAGCCTCGACCCTTTGCAGCATGTCATGCTTCCTTTCTCTCTTAAAAATGGCAAAAATGGCCCCAAAATAACTCTTTACAAATATGCATGATGATGGAACTGTTTCAGCAATCCAATTTTAGCAATATCTGTTTATTTTGGGTTCATAGTGCTTTAGTTAGCCAGATTCAGCAGACTCCTGGAGCCTACTGATGATGCAATGAACCCTGATTTAACAACATTTTGTTTTCTGGTGTAGTTGCAGGGGTTTATATTTGAGGAAAGGCTTTAATGGAAACTTGCAGACGTGTCACTTTTTGTCTGAACCCAGTCTCAACTATTTCTTAGGTGTGACACTGACCAATCAGCATTCCAGATGCATAATGTGAAAGTTACATCCATGCAACTTTCAGAGCAGAACAGAGTGCTGTAAGAAATGAGTTTTCACCTGGAGGCACTCCCTCTCTGACCCAGGAGTCTTGCAGCACCATCTTCTCCATCCTTTCATACGGGCCGAACAGGAGACCGTCTCTCTCCTGACGCAGGTAGTACGACCCCTCCAGGTCCCTGATGACGGGCAGCTCCGTCTTCAGAGCCTTCACCTCTGGGACTGTCGCTGTCACGACGTACTGGTGATGCACTGGGATGGTGGGGTGGTCGAAACCAATCAATTGGCCCACTTCACGAGCCCAGAAACCTTTAAAATCAACACAGATGATAAATGTTTGCAAGTTTTTGTATTTTAATTCATCAAATGACCAAAACTGTTCACTCTGAGTGATGCTTCTACATTCTTGACCATACATTTGTCCACTGTACCAGCTTTTTGGCATCAAATCTGGCTGTTACAGTCTGTTCCCCGTCACCTCCATGTTTAATGGGCCTGTAATGCAGTTTATGTCTCCTGGTGGGCACATTAGGTTTGATGAATGATTTTGTTTGTAAGTGAGAGGTGACTCCCCCTGCAACGCCCCTCTTTCACGATTCGGTAGGAGCCGTGAATCATTTTTTCCTCATAAACAGAATGTGCTGAATGTGGCGCTTTTCTACCTGATGTTCGATACAGGACAGTCTGTACCGACCGAGCCACAGCCACTACGATTCAGGGCATGATCAGACTGAACATCAGGTTTGTAGAAATGTTTGATTTTAAAAATGTCCTTTGAGAAATACTGCTTAAAAATGACCAAAAACAGTAATTAGATCAAAATGACATTGTGTTTAATTGTATGCAGATGATCCAGAGACTGATAACGAATGTGTTGGACAAAATACACCGACATTTCTTCAGAGCCTATAAAGGTACTGGGAAAAAATGTGCAATTAGGATGGATTTTTATTAGAAGACTGAAAGGCAAGGCACATAACCATCCTACGATTTAAAGGTTGCAATTTAAAAATACTGCCCCAGATCAGCATATGCAAACATGATGAAATAAACAAACATCTAAAATAAAAAAGGACACCCTGTACCCAGAGAGAAGCAAAAATACTGACATGAAAAGACATGCACAAATGTTTGCATTCAGACTTTCTGCATTGATGATTTAGTGTCAGCCACAAAGATACCCGAACGATTTATTTATAAGATGTGGATGTTAGCGGATGCTGCGGGGATATCATGTTCTATAAAGTGGAAAAAGTAAAAAGCATTTTGTTCACTTGATCGGCTCAAACAGTAACACCGCTCTCTGTCTCATTGCCCAGAGCCACACTGTCATGCAACACCTGACGCGTCTGTGAGAACACTGGATAATATTTTGCTTTATAGCAACAGAACGCCTCAGGGACGTACAGTAATAAAGGTTATGCAACAGCAGTCATTTTTCACTGCAGGTTGTTTCCCCCATACTGTTGCAGCATTGGGTTTGAATTCATTAGAGATCTCACAACAGGTTGATGCAAAAAACATGAATCTGCAGCTTTCTTTCACAGCTATAAGTGTTCCCAATTTTTCCCAAGTCTGTACCTTCTAAAGTTGAGTTTTTAGAGATTACATATCTGGATTACTTCACTACCTTCTTAGATTTCACATTTTTAAAGATCTTTGGCGACTTGAAAACACTTCAAACAAGCTAAGTGACTTATTATCACAATATTTACTCTATTTTAGCTATGTTTTGGGTCTCCACCAACACCTAAAAAGAAATCCCACTATCTTCCACAGCTAGTCGCCCAAATTTCACCTGTGTTTTTTTTTTTAAAGTTATGTTTTTGGGCTTTTTTGCCTTTATTATTTAGGACAGCTGAAGAGAGACAGGAAATGTGGGGAGTGGAGTTTGGGGGAAGACATGCAGTGAATGGCCAACCGGCCGGGAGTTGAACCGGCGACCTCTGCGAAGAGGACTTTAGCCTCTATACGTAGGGCGCTTAGACCACTAGGCCACCAGCGCCCCTAAATTTCATCTGTTTTTAAAGGATAATTGCTAAAAAAGGCCACATGTTGTTGATAAAAATTGGGGTGAAGACAGTAGACGTGTCACCCAACAAATATCCTCTAAGTAGGCCATGTGAACTTTACAAAGATCAATGTGGGGCTAGTGCCAACTCAGCTCCTGTGACCTGAAATGTAAGGCCAGAGCCTGCTGGAGACCTTTTGATCTCACTGCTATCTTCAGCCATGTGTTGCAAGAACAAGTCTCATAAACACTTCTGTTAAACCTTAAATCTAAATTCATAGAAATCCCCACCTTGAACTGTTGTAGTCTAAGTGTTAATGTGTTAAATGGCATGCACGTTTGCAGCCAATTAGCATTGCAGCATCTATTTTTATTCTGTATGTGCGCCATATGTGAACTATTTCCAGTGGTGAGGAGGCGGGGCGGCGCATGCACACAACATCCAGATAAGATTCCAGGCTGTTTAGACAGGAGCTGGGCAGCACAGGAACATGTTTTCCACAAAGTCTGCACAAAGGTTTGATTCACTGAGTTACCCAGAGGTAGTGATGACTGGAGTCAACAAGTTTACAGAAATAACTTCTGAAACACTTCATGTAAAAACATCAGCTGTCCACACCACTCCTTTGGTTGCTGTTAAGATTTGGACATATTACACTCAGGCCTGTGCAAGATTAAGGAGATGAAGTTATTTACAACAAGAGCTACATCAGCAGTAATGATGATAAAAAACAGTGAAGAGATGGTTGATTTATTTACTTTATGTAATGAAGAAACAGCTGACATAGCAAGCTGGAACTAATGGATTAATGTTTGAAAATAAAAAAATGAACAACTGCTTTGATGTCGATGGAAAAAGGAAGGATTAGCCTTTGAGATGGCTTTGCATCAACAACATCTTAAGAAGCTGGATGAAATTAGCGAACAATAAACATTGTATAAAATATTAAATCATATACTAAAAACAGGTGAAGTTTAAAGAGTCAGCTTTTTATTGATTAATAGTTGAAAAAGTTAAAAAGAATGGCTAAACTGCTAAGATATATGAAATAATTAGCTAGCTTAATGTACTTAGCATACAGTTAGCTATATAGCTACTGTATAATAGTTGAATAAGTAATTGGTTATAACAGGTGAAACTAATGGCTTTATAATTGAGATAGCTTAAAAGAATTCATCAAATGCTAGGATGTCTACTTCGAATAGTTAGCTAGCTAATATAGCAATGGATACAGGTTAAATTGCCTGTTAAGATAGTTAGCTTAAATTAATCAACAGTTGAATGTAGCTAACTGTATAGTGAGCTTAAAAGTATGCAAGGTCAGTTAGAATAACACCTTATGAAACTGATAGAAGTAATGGATAAGTACAATGTAATAAAAACCGTTAAAACAGCTAGCTAAGACAGCTTTATGTGATATAGTTAGCTTAAAATAATCAACAGCTAAAGGCTTACTGTTTAATGAGCTAAAAAGTATGCAAGGCCAGTTGGAATAACACCTTATGAAACTGATAGAAGTAATGGATAAGTACAATGTAATAAAAACCGTTAAAACAGCTAGCTAAGACAGCTTTATGTGATATAGTTAGCTTAAAATAATCAACAGCTAAAGACTAGCTGTTTAATGAGCTAAAAAGTATGCAAGGAAAGTTAGAAAGGCACCTTATGAAACTGCAAGAAGAAATGTTTAAGTAAAATATGAGAAAAAAAGTTCAAACAGCTAGCTAAGATAGCTTTATGTGATAGCAAAGCTCATATGAGTGGTCTGCTATTAGCTAGCTAAAGTAATAGACATAAGGCAGAAATATCAAAGTGGAATAGCTAAAAGTAGATAAAAGGCTAGAAAGGCTAGTAAAGTAACATGAAGTTAAATGCAGAAATGTTAAGACGAGTTAGCTCATATTTTTAATAAACTGCTTAGATATGCATTTCTGCATATGGCTAATTTGCTAGCTATGAAACAGTTAGCTTAAAGTAGATTCATTTTTTCTCTGAATTAAAACTATTCAGCTAAATAGAATCAAAAGTAAGTTATTCCCGACCAAGGCCCAAATTCCAAAGAGTCTGTCTGTAGTGAAATTAATAAAAACAGTTCAAATCAAATCCTGTAAACAGCAGAAAGAGTTAGCAAAATGCAATGCATTGAGTTAAAATTATAGGGCGCCGTTGGCCTAGCGGTTTAATAATAATAATACATTTTATTTAAGCGCCTCTCAACACTCAAGGTCACTTAACAGAGGGATTAAAAACACAATAAATAAAATAACACAATAAAATAAATTAAAATAAACAGCGCACGCCACATAAACAGAGGCTACAGTTCTCATTATAGCTGGTTCAACTCCCAGCCACGGCCATTTGCTGCATGTCTTACCCCGCTCTCTACTCCCTACATTCCCTGTCTCTCTTCACCTGTCCTAAAATCATAAGCTAAATAAATTGAATTAACAGTTGAAAACGTAAGCTCAAAGTTGTGGACGAACAGGCAAAGGTGCTGGCTTACAGAGTGAGATGAATGTTTGAAATAGTTGTAAAAAGCTTGACTGAAACTTAGAAGTGTGATATACCTATGTGGTTGAAAATATCTGGTTTTAGTAGTGAGCCAAAAGTAACACGGTTCAGGATAATAGAGAAATATTTAAGATATCCTGCTGCTCCTGTCCAAAGAGTTGTGAAAAATGCAGACAAGACATAACAGCCTCCTGTGGGAAGCACTGGAGGAAGAAATGTGAACATTCATAGATTTGTAGTGAAAATATGCAGATTAATTATCACACAGTGGTCAAACCATTTCTGTTTTTCTTCCTGTCTAAAGGCTGATCTGTTGAAAGTGATCCTATGGGGGGGTTACATTCCAATGAACATGAACTTTGAACTTGATTTAGGCTCTTTGTTACGGGAGGGGGGGATTTATTGGGTCTGCGTTTCACATCATGCCTCAGTTTCTAGTTTTAACAATGATAGAGGAGACTTTGAGAATCTGGGGATGTCACAAAAGCAGCCGTGAATGATCTGAATGAGGTTTGTGGGGGCGGCAGGAAAGAATGGGAGAGATGAAGTATGCAAGAGAAAAAAAACAGGGCCTTGAAAAGCAGAGAGAGGGGGAGTTTAACTAGAGATAGCTGGTGTTATGTAAGCACAGCACCACAGTTGATTGTGGGTAATGGGTTTAGGGAACAATTTGGATACAATGCAGTTTAAATAAAGACTGAAAAATGCTGTTTGTGGGACGTTTTCCTCCTTTTTAATGCAGCCCGCAAAGAAGCAGAGACTTTAAATCACACTGACAACCTCAAAATGTAAAATGAGAGGATGTTTATAGCTGTACTTGCAAAAAAACAAATTGTATATTTGTATATCTGAGCAAAAGAAGGTATATTATGTCTCTGTGGGGAATGATTCATGCAAAGAAACATCAAGTTTGATAACTGAGTTTAACATTTAAGCCTATAGATGCTAAAAGCTGCAGAGAAAACTGTGTCAGGAGGTGTGCATGTGCTGCTGCTTCAAGATTGGATGAAATGTGAACTGCTGGCCTGTTTGGATTGGCTGCAGAACGCAGAGAAGGCAAAGGGCCAACATGTCCCATGATAATACTGGCTACAACCGGAGTACAGAATGTGCAAATTTAGGAAGAAAATACAAACCAGGAGGATGTGAACGAGGCTCCGGGACGTTTGTTCTGCAAAGTTCTAGGATACTTTCAACAACTGAATGCTTGTGAGTGTGCTTTAACGATTCAGTGGACAGTTTCTGCTCTGCAACAACTCTCAAAGCATCATTTTTAAAAAGCATTCGCAGCATTTTTAGGGTTACAGATGTTGCAATTGGTGTAACTTTGACCGACTTGGTACAGTTAAGAAAAGATGACTCAGGAATTAAAAGCATGACCCATAAATTGCCATATAGTACATTACATAAAATCCTCCACAGAGGAAAGGAGACGGAGAAGAGACCACTGCAGATTCCTGAACCTTTGCCAGACGAACAGGCAAAAGCAGCGGGGATGAAAGGAGTGTCAGCCAACAAAATCCTCCCAGAACTGGTATGACCCAGTTCAAGCCAAAAAACTCACTCTTCCTAAACTCTGCAGACGGTGGTCTGTATGTGCAAAGGTCTCCTGCTGCAGAGCGTCCACAGATAAGGTGATTTATAGAGCAGTGACCAGAGGATGTGCCTGCTGTTCATCTCAAATCAGCAGAAATTATGTGGAAAATGCAACATGTCAGCTTTTTCACACGGCACAGGTTCTTTACTTTAGAGAAGAAATAATAAAACTAAATACTGTCATTATCCTGGATGAAAATATTACAGAGGTAGAGGTAGGAAAGGAAAGATTTTATGAGAATATTTTGAATGGTAGTAAAACTTCATCAAGAAGTATTAAATAATAGTCACAATTACCAAGATCCTGATGTAAAAACAATAACAAGGGTTGCTAAAACAGGTAAAAACTACTAAAATAAATGAGAGGAAAGGCAAGAAATCATTTTATTTGTGAGGCTTGAAGCATTTCATATTTTTGCATCAAAATAAATTAAAGCTTGATTAAGTTTTCTTTGGATTAATTGCTTTAGCAGTGCTTCATCTTTGTGAGTGTGGTGTAGAATAATGTTTAAGTAGCTCCTAATTCTGTCTAATATTTTTTGCATGATGAGAAGCAGAATATTTAAATGATGAGGAGTTTAATTTAAGAGCAGGAAGAGAGGAAATAACTCAAGTTATTTTTGGAAGTGGGCGAGTAAATGTAGTAGGTAATATTCTCCCCTTTGGCATTTACATGTTGGGCACTTACAATGGTCTCTGTGTTAAAATGCAAAGTGGCTAAAAAGCAACATATTGTGAGAAAAACAACTCAAAAGCCTGGTTTATACTTCTGAGTTGACTCTATGCGTCACTCTGCAACACTCCTAGGCAGTGGGTTTTCAATGCGAGTCAGATCCCCTGCTCCTGATCCTGCTATGTTTTCCCCAAGCTTGTGAACTATGACAACTCTGAGTGTATTAAATTAAACTGGAGCTAAATGTTGCTGTTCATCATGCAGCAATTATAACAAGGAGGAATAGAGACGAGAGGTTGGAGGAGATGGAAGGTACAGTCCATGAAAGCAAATTCCAGAAATGTTATAAATGCAGGAAATACGATGCTGCACGGAGGACCAATCACAGGGCTTGCAGTCCACGCTCTTTCAATGCGTAGTTGCATTTTGGAGGAGGTGCTTCTGTGTTGGAACAGGGCTATGCAGACGTACGGTGTAGGCTACGCCGTTGATTTGATGCAGAAGTATAAACCAGGCTTAAAGGCCCTGTGAGGAGTTTTGAACTGGCTGAGAAACAGACTGAAAATGATACTGATGCCTCTTTATGACCTTCAATAGCAAACAAGTCCATTAGCAGCAACACTGACACCTTCTCTGTTGTCGTTTTTAATGCCTGAAACCGCCATGAGGGGGTCGGTGTCAGACCAGATGATGGACATCTTCAGAAACAGCCTTTATTTGACTGTTTTCATGGAAACTAATCACATTGCCTGATAAAGTTGACTGGTAAAAAAAAACAACAGGATGAGGTTTTTGTTGAAAACACTACTTTTGCATGTTTAGGACAAGAGATAAGAGGTATCACTTTGTCCACAAGGGGTGCCAGAATTGATACAAAACAAAAGTTCCTCATAGCAGCTTTAAGCCCTGAAAATGCATCTGAGGAAAGTTCTTGTTTCACGTTTGTTGTATAACTGATGCAGCCTGAAGTCACATGGTGATATGAGATTGAGGTTTTTTGATAAGTTGTCTTAACCAAAGCAGAATGTACTCCAAAAACTAACTTCTTGTTCATGTTCACATCTTAAAATGCACCAAAGATTAAAGCAAAGACATCAACATTTCCTCAGCTTCTTAAAGAAAATGTTCTGAGAGTGTTTTTGTATTTGTAATGTGAATGTTCCTGCACAGACCTGTTGCATTGACGATACGATTCGCCTTGATGGTCCCATGAGGAGTCTGGACGTCCCACTTCCCATCAGAGGTCGGGGTCAGGCCGGTGACCGGGGCCGGGTTGTAAATTTGAGCACCATACATACGAGCACCAGCTGCCAGAGCCATGGTCAGGGAGTAAGGGTCGATGTGGCCGTCTTCAGGGGTGTATAGACCTGCTAACACCTGAAAGTAGATTTAAGAACATTCATTAAACAACAAAAACAACAAGATCTTCAGGATCAAGAATGATGACCTCAGAGTTCTCGTTTAATTTCTCCCAGTGTCTTCTAGGGATCATCTTTGTGGTAAAATTCCTAAAGAGCAAGAGCTAAAAATGCTCTTCCTCTGAGGAGCATGAATGCTCAAAGTTCATTATGTCTACCATTTAGAACAAGAACTTTCCCTCTAATCTTTCAAGCATTGCAGAAGAAGAGCGGGACTCCGGAAATCAGAGGGTTTTGTAGCCATAACGTTCTACTTGAGATGATGTAGAGTGCTGTATCTTAATAACTGTTGACTTGTGTATTGTTGCCGTGGTTCATACAGACCTTATTGACATCGAGTAGAGGGAAGAGTTCACCGACTCTCTCTGGACTGATCATGGTCTGTGGCGTCACATGCCAGTGTGTGCGGGTCATCTGGTACTTCATCTCGTCCACGCGAGCCGCTGTTGCAGCGATACGGATGCTGCCGGGCTGATGAAAGCCTACAGCCTACAGGGACCGACATGATGACACAGATATGACCATAAAGACAGAATTCACATGTGTGAAAGTTAGAAAGGACGAATGAATGAAGCACCTCACCTGTCCCGTCTCAGCCTCAAGAGTCTCATAGAGCTTGATGCTGTCAAAGTGGACTTTCTTCAGGTTGATGCCTGGATGGTAATATGTCGTCAAACCAGCCTGAGAACAAAACAAATGACAATGAATGATAAATTAATTAATTCATACACTTTAACCTGCATTTAGACGGTTTAAATAAATGTCAGGAAACTGGTTCAAAATCCCTACAGGTGTTCTTTAGCTGACTAAATGAAAGCTGAATAAAACAAGTGATGATTTCATATGATTACTCTCTATGCATCTACATGGTCTGTGGTTGTTTATACGTTCCCCTTTACCTCAAACCTTTAATAGCAGGGTAAGGTGACAGCTCCCCATGTTCAAAAGTGAATTAATAACTAAGGCATTTTTATTTAATTAAGCACAAATCAACTCTTAACTCTTCCACACTTCAATTTTACTCCTTTACCAGCTTTCAAAAAAACATTTGGGCGAAAAAAAGCTTCACATACTGACAAACAAATCCTAAATAAGAACTGAAAATGAAAACAATTAGTGAATTTTGTAAAGATAGAATCATGTCAAAAAATATTATGTTTTTATATTGATAAAATTATATAAATTATTATATAAATTTGTATATCATATTTTATGAATATATAGTAATTATTACTTATTTCTTAACTATATTTTTATATTTATGATATTATATAAATTATATTATATATATGTGTGTGTTGTAAGATATGCTTATTTTGTACCTCTTTCATTTTAATTTTAATTGCTGATAACTTTTTAATAATTGATATTTTATAAAGGCTCTTGTTTGCTTTGCTACTGTGACACTTGAATTTCCCCTTTGTGGGACAAGTAAAGGACTATCTTATCTTATCTTATCTTATCTTATATACATTTTCAAATAATATATTTTTATATTCATAATATTATAGAAATTGTCATTAAAATAAAAATAAATAAATAAGCAGGAAAAAAAAGTTAAATGAGACAAATTGAATACCCAAAGATGGGACTAAAAACAAATTACTGCCAACCTATTTTTAATTATACTGGCACTATTTAAAATCATCAGATTAAATGAATGCTTCTCATAATATTAATTTTATTTGAACAATATTATTTTCAGTAGGAAGCAGACAAATTGCTGCTACACGCCCAGCAGTAACAGGGCAGTGTTGTGATTCAGTTAATTATGTTTGCATCATCCTCATAAATGCACATCCAATATTTACTCTTCTTTTGGCTCTCTCTTTTTACCTCCCCAGCACCTCCAATAAACATCTCTTTATGTAAAAGCACTATGCACTTGATATGTACTAACTGTGTCTGCTTGCGGTTATCTTTCTGTCTTTTTCTTTAAAAAAATCCACCTTTAATGTCTGCAACTGTTAATGTTTCAAGGAGCAAGAGAGCAAAAAGTGCATACCTGCTGGGTTTAAAACACACATGTTTCACAAGGATGCTGAAACGGCCTAAAGAGCAGAGAGGAGCTGCAGAGTCAGGTGGTGATAATTTGCTGGTTGCTTTAGCAGCTTAAATGCAACACTGCTGCACTTCTTATGCAACATGAAACTATTCTGCTGCAAAGCACTCTCTAAAGAAGCTCTAAAAATCATAAACTGCAGCATCCATTTTTCTTTTTATGTTCCTCACAACAAAAACGTGGGCGTCTGGAGTTTCTGTGTTCTCTCGTTATGTGTGGGATTCCTTCCAGGTGCTTCACAGGCCCCAAAAAAACATGCATCTGAGATCCCACCACATGTGCACCAGAGTCCACTTTACCTCTCACCCAATGCATGCTGGGAAGGACAGCAGCCCCCCCAGCAGCCCCTCTTCCCAGATGAGCACAGTAACTGAATAAGAGACCGTACCCCCCTCTGCCATGTCAAACATGTATTTATAGACTAACAGTCTAACCCTAACCCTAACCCCCTTACAGTGAAGAAGAGCTTGTGTGTGGTTGAGTGAAAGGAAAGTGGGTCAGGACCTCGGGTGCCTTTAAACATATAACAGCTGCCCCCCCACCCTTGATGTATACGATTCTGAAAGCTGGACTGAACAGGCTTCAGCCGAACGAGGCTGTCGAGGAAAACACCTCCTTGCTCTAAACACCTGATCAGCAGGAGAGGTTAAGTAGCAAGTTCAAACCATTTTTTTTTTTTTTTTTCCCAATTTAGAGAGCTGCATTACCAAGAAAATATACATATATACACATAAAAACAATGTTTGGACCTATATTCCCACAGATGGACAGCTAACCAACTGTATATTGTATTGTGGAATAAGTAACGGCTCATTTTACTGACTCAAATTGCAGAATATTCACCTTTTTGTGCCTTGAAATTGGAAGATTTAGCTGCTTTTCTTTGTTTTTATTGATACTTTGCAAAATGTTTCTTGTTTATAGGCTTTTTGTCAATCAAAACAAGCTTTAAGGGTGTCATTTTATGCTCATTTCATATAACAAAACCATTAAAGGAGAAGGAAAATCTGCAGATTATGAAAAACATGAAGATCTGTTTGCTGCTGCTTCATTTTTGTGCGACAGTGACCTCAATATATTTGGATTTTGGACTGCTCGGACAAAGCAAACAACCTGGTGACATAACTTTAGCCTTAAGTAAATAGTTATTTGATAAACCAAACTAATAGACCTGAAAGTGAATCACTGTTACATCAAATCAAAGTGTGTTTAAGCTGCATTCAAAGGCATGAAGTGTGATAAAATGTAGTGTAAAGACACCTTGTTAGTGGGACCCCTTAGACCAGCAGTGTATAAACAAACACATGTATAAAAGAGGAGTTTGTTCAAACATACAGCGTGCCAGGTAGAACCAGCAGTCAGCTCAGACTTCTCCAGCAGCACCACATCCTTCATGCCACCTTTGGCCAGGTGATAGGCCAAGCTGACCCCAACACATCCACCTCCAATGATGACGGTCTCTGCTGTGTCCTTCCATCTTTTCCCCAAAACTGTGGATGCATTACTTCAGGAGAGAAGAAGAAGAGCAGAAGGTGAACAAACACAGTGTGTTTACAAAGTGACACCACTTAAACATGTCTGCAGCTACAGGAGGAGTCTGCATGTTGAGCATGTGTGCACTTATGCAAAGCCTGTTTCTAATTTAGTTGTTTACAATATCTTTGTGCATGCAGTAGAAGCACTTGAAGGTAACTGGATCATAAATACACTTATTCATAAAAAGTCTGCAGCCAAATCAAGCATGCATGGGTAAAACTCTGGCACCAAACAGTCATGTCTCACCCTTCCTCTGCTTGTTTTCTTGAGGTGCAGCTGATCGTCCTTAAAGGAACCCGAGCAATGCCTCCACACGCGGACAGATCTCTCCGCAGATGGCTGTGGAGTAATGTTAATATCCTCGACATATCTGAGGTGATCTCTTCTAAACCTAAACACTAACTGTACAACTATCTCCAAGCATTACCTGCCCCCCTTTCACTGGAACCCTGCACTGCAGTGTGTAGTTACAAATATCCCTCTTTTGCACTGACAGCCGTTTGGCCCCGCCCACAGGTCGAAACTTTACACTGATCAACACTGAGACAGGTTAACCCTTTGAGTGCCATAACCCCCCATATGTAGGTCACACAGACCCAGAAAAACATCACAGTCAATGCATTTAAAAAAATATCTGTTATGAGTCTTACTTAGACAATCTGAGCAACCCAAGTCCAATGTTTTTGTGCAATGCATCAAACTAAACATCATAGTTTAGTTTGTTGGCATGCTAAACTTTGTTGATAAACAAACACAGCTGACAGTTTTGCTTCTTTTGCATGTATTTCTTTTCTCAATGATTGAAAGCTACCAAGTGGCAGCTATAGACTCCATAAAACATGGACGGAGTAGATCACCTGTTGTTTCTGGAGAGGTGTTTTGAAGCCACACAACGGCGGTCGCCATATTGGATTTGCTGCCTTAACCTAACTTTCTCAACCTAGTACAAAGAGCTGGAGTTGACATTTAATTTTGCAGTAAAAGTTGTCATTTCGGGGCGCTGGTGGCCTAGCGGTCTAAGCGCCCCACATACAGAGGCTACAGTCCTCGTCGCAGGGGTCGCCAGCTCGATTCCCGGCCGGTCGACCATTTCCTGCATGTCTTCCCCCGCTCTCTACTCCCCACATTTACTGTCTCTCTTCAGCTGTCCTATAAAATAAAGGCAAAAAGGCCAAAAAATATAACTTTAAATAAAAAATTAAAAAAAAGTTGTCATTTCAACATTAGTGGTAATGGGAATTCCTTAGCTTTTGGAGCTGGCCTCTAGTGGACACTCAAGGAACTGCAGTTATTGCACTCCTGCACTGTCTTCATTACTCATCACTGGAGGTTGCCGTTTAATGGCAGCCTGGTGTCATGATGGCTATGTCTGATATTCAAACAGTGTGCAGAACACATAAAAAAAGACACAAAGCTGCCACTTATTCAATATGCTGAGAAACTGTCATTCCCAGAAACTTAAAGCATTATATGTCCGTGAGGTGATATTCAGACCTGATCATGTGGTGAAATGTAAATGTCCCTGTTTTCCCAACTGACCGATGTTTTCTTGAACTCCTTTAAATCTAATGTAAGTAATGTATGTACCCTGTTGTACCTTACAGGTTACATAAAGAAAATGTGAAAATGAAAAATATAAAGTGTTCAAAAAAAAAAGACAAGGCAACTTGGTTTAATAGGAGAAGCCAATAGAACAGTGATTTTCAACCACTGTACCGTGGCACACTAGTGTGCCGTGACAGATCGTCAGGTGTGCCGTGGGACATTATCAAATTTCACTTGATTATTCCAAAAAAGTATTATTCATATACAGCACATAATTTGCCATGTAGTGCGTCTCTACCTGCAGTGTAGTGACTGGCGGAGTAATTCAGTCCTCGTCCATGTACTGACCTGTGCTCCCCACCCACTGGGTGGCAATAAAGTGCATTAATGACCTTGTTAATTTAAGACAATAGAATTAATGATGCGCGCAAGATGTGTATGTGACAAGACGTAGGCGTACAACAGCGATGGATAAATATTCAAAAAGGAAAAATGAAAACTCCAAACAGGGCCCTGGACAAAATTCTAAACTGGATGAAGAGCGTAATATGGGTGGTTGAAAAGGCAACTTTTATGAGAAAAACTACATCGGTGTCTGCGAGAGCTCTCAAAGTTAGCTACTTAGTATCTGAAATCGTAGCCAAATCAAAAAAGCCACGCACTGTGGCAGAGACATTAATATTACCTGCAAAAGCTATTGTAAATTAGATGCTTCGCCCTGACACAGTTAAAGAAGTAGCCAAAGTCCCCCTCTCAGATAAATAGATTCATATATTGAGAGACTAAATGTGTCATTTTGTAACACTTTTGGTTGGTGGTGTGACTCAGGATTTTTTTAATGAAATGTGCCTTGGCTTAAAAAAGGTTGAAAAACACTGCAATAGAAGGCCCAAAACCTTCATGTTTCCTAATGGCCAGCAGGGGGCGAGTCCACACCTGCTTGAAAAAGTATATCTGAATAGCAGTCTACCAGGAAATTACCATACTTGTTTCTGGATTAACTACCTCAATAAGACCTTTTCTCATCAGTTCCTCTAGTTTAAGGTCTTCTTTATTGCAGTTTTTGTTCATTATAGTCATTTACAGTGAAATAGATAGTAAGCCTGTGCATGATTTAGAGTGTGGCTACCTGTGATTGGCCAGTTTCAACAACTGCAACTTGTAAACAAGGAGAGACATGGCATTGCTAGTACGCCCAACCATCCAACCAGGGCCACATCTGGCTCCCAGTAAGTGGATATGTCCATATTTATGTAACGTCTATATTTCATACCAAAGAATTAGGATTAAATTATATTGTTCAAAAATATCCTGAGGGGAGTACGAATGTCTGAATCAAATGTTGTACCAATCCTAGAAAGTTGGAATACTTCCTTATTATTTTCCAATCATTAACCTCAAAGTGATGTTAGAAGAAAAGTCAGTAGATCACCAAACTTGGTAGGATTCATCCTCTTGGTACCATGAGTATTTGTACCAAATTGCATCCCAATAAGTCATAAAGCACTGAAGTTTTGACTTTAGACAGACAGGCATGACATCAAATTGATTGTCGATTTATGTAACATTCATGAACACACTGGTTGAAACTGTGCAGATTAAAGCTAGCATTAATCCAGCTGTTCCCCTTGCTCTCCTTACTCGTGTCTGGATCCTCGAACTTGTGTACAATAACAGTAAAAACAGAATTGACCTGGAAGCCTCTCATAGATCCAGTCTGAGCAGAAACCTTTATCTCTGAGTGGTCCTTGAGCCATTTGTTACAAAACACTCTCCAACCCACCGGGAACAGCTGCAACAGGTTTGAACTGGATGTTTATCTCGCATGCTGGTTTATATAAACCCTGAAATGCAGGAACACATGTATTTCAAGCTGGATTTTGTGTGAGCATGGAACAATTAGCTCTCACAGAGGAGATTTTAGGTCAGCATATGTGAGCATGAAACAGATGTTATGGATCATTTGAAAGAAAAGCAGACTCTGTGGATCAATCCAAAGAGATTCAGGGACTAAGTGAACAGTTTGAATAATACTGTGTGACAATTACAGGAAATAAAACAGACTGTGTTTGTTAATTGGTAGCAGCAAACATAATGCAGTCAACTTAATCACAAGAGGTTACACCACAACAATGTTGAGTAAACAGTTTAAGCTAAAACCACTTCTGGTAGAAAAAACACTGGACTGTTTTAAACACGTCCCAATGGAAAAAGAAGTTCAGTTGTTGTTTAGTTTAGTTTGATAATGATACAGGATGCCAGAATTCCAGCCTTTGAGTTCTGACAGATGCTATAACATTATGCGCAGACATTCATGATCCCCAGAGGTTGAACCTTTGTGATTCCCTGACCCTGTCCATGTCCATGTCTTGCCACCACCATGAGATTAGCATTTGTCCCTCAAAGTGAAATATCTTGATGACTGCTGGATGTATTGTCATGAAACTCTATAGAGAGGTTCATAAACCCCAGAGGATGAACCCCAATCTCTGTGATGGATCAATGTTGAACTTGATGATCACCACACTTTTCCCTCACTGGTGCTAAAATGATATATACTGTATAAAACATGGACTTACTTTCAGTGACGTCTACCTTTAGTGTCTAAAGAGGCGTGATGGCGGCTACCATATTTGAAGTGTGGGAATTAGTAGCCCCAAATATGCCTAACTGTGCAAAACTCTGAGCCATAATATCTTCAAAACACACGTTATAAAAAAAATCACCCCCCCATTAAAGCTTGCACCACTGGAGAAATTAGCTATTTGGACCAAAACAGTTTCTACCAGGCTGTAAACACAGGTCAATCAGGAGAGACACAGTTTGAAGATTAAAGGTGACATATCATGCAAAATTGACTTTTTAATGGTTCTCTACCTGAAATATGTGTCCCTGTCTACAAACCCCCCGAGAATGAAATAAATCCATTCTGCCCCTGTTCTGATTTCTCCACCTTTCTGTAAATGTGTGTGAAACGAGCCGTTTCAGACTTCCGTGTTTTTGTTACGTAACAACAATATCCGGTCTGTCACGGAGTCAGAGCTCAGAGCTTGTTCAGCCCATAGACTGTATAAAATACAACTCAACCCCTCCTCCATTTTTCATTACCTGCACAAATGTGTGCTAACAAGGAGCTTAGGAGGGAGGCATGCTAGTTGTAGGCTGTCTTAATAAACACAAAGGTCGGTTTTACTCCCCACGTCTGCAGATTTGAAGATCTAGTGGATGATTTTTATTTATCATGGATAAGTGCTAGCGCTAATTAGCATAGCCACATAGCTACATGTTCATAGCTGTAGCTATGTACCAAGACACACGTCGACATACTGACAAATAAAACAACAAGAAACACAGAAACTGTGACCAATCCTTCATAAAGCTCCCCCTAGAGTCCAGACTCTGGTGGTGGCTGTTAATGAATTCTAGGAATTGAAGACTTGCAGAGACCAGGTGGAGATGGGGAGGTGGAGAGGTGAAGGAACTAGCAGGAGACAGAGACACATTTAAAAAGACAGCAGAAAGTTGATAGGCTGACCATAAGGGCGTGCCACTGAGCTATTGGATGACAGCCGCCGATGATTAACCAATGACAGCTCTGGAGCATGCAGCTGGAAGCGGGTGAGCTACTGAACGAGGGAGAGGAGAGTTAAACAACTGCTGTGATTGCTTTTATAGTCTTCCAGTCTGAACTTTCGCTAGAGCTGGACTTACTTTCAGTGACGTCTACCATTAGTGTCTAAAGAGGTGTGATGGCGGTTGCCATATTTGAAGTGTTTGATTCAGAAGCCCCAAATTTGCCTAATTTTGCAAAACTCTGAGCCTTAATATCTTCAAAACACATGTTATAAGAACATTCACTCCCATTCAGTTTGCACCACTGGAGTAATGAGCTATTTAGACCAAAACTGATATCTGTACCAGGCTGTAAACACATTTATTTCTGCATTTAAACATAGCTATCAATGAGGTTTCCTTCACTTTTGGAGCCAGCCTCTAGTGGACACTGACGGAACTGCAGCTTTTCTGCACTTCTGTATTGGTTAAGTATGAATTGCAAATATCCTTCTCAAATCCTCCATGTTATTACAGTGGATGCATGTCAAAGCAGATCACCCACATCCATCAGCCTTAACTGTGATTTGTGTTAAGTGCTGATTGGCAAGTGTATGTGTTGTTTTTGTTGTTTCAGAATCAAAATAAAAAGGCCTTCATGACTTAAAGTGTCAAACTGTTCAGTTTCCCACAAACATGAATCACTTCAGTTGAATTCACAAGCTTTATTAGCATGAAAGTTTCCAGCAAAGTGGAGCCAAATCATCAAAGTGGGATTAAATTCCAATTTTGGACAATAAACAAGAACAATAATATCTGCAGTGTGGAGATATGGAGACCATATGAGTGCGCTTGATTCACACAGTCTCTTAGTTCTTTCAGGAAAAGCTCCCTGTCCTTGAAATCCCTTGCTTCATTCTGACATACCATTGGTTGCCATGACTGTCTGTTGTGCTGATGTTGACCGCTTTCCTGCAGGTGTCATTGCCATGGTGACCCAGACGGAGGGAGAGCTCCTGTATGGAGTTCTTGAAGCAGTAAGGAAGTTTTGTTCCTCTTCCCTAATCCCTTTGCATCATATTTGAGGTGTTTTTGACATTTAATATTTCTCATCTTGCTCAGGAAGGCCAGATTTTCCCACAGAGACATATTTCTGTGTTACAGCAACACCTAATACATCATCCAAATGACCATGAAGTTACAGGAACACCTCTGAAAACATGACAACCTTCATAAAAGAGGATCTTTGACATAATAATGTTGAAGCCTGTATTTATTCTAGCTATGTGTACATGATAAACTTGCCACCTAGCCTACCCAGCTTCATCCTGGTGTAGTGAGTGAGATAAAACACCTGTGTGAGTGTGCACAATCCTTAAAAGAACACTTTTCTACCGTTGTTAAGACATGTTTTTAATCTGCCGTAGTCTCTGGTATCATTTTTTAAATAATCTTTGAGCTCATTTCTCTTAAAAAGCACTTTTTCATGATTAAGAACCTTTTGAAAAGATTTAAAAATGTGCAAAATGTACAACTAAACTAGGTGTTGAGAAGAGAAGAACACAAACCAGATGACGCTCAGTGTTCAGATCCTTGTGTAACATCTCAAAATGATTGATAAAGCAGGCAGGTAGGAGGCTGAGTGTAGGGTAATCAGGGACAGGTGTGCTGTGAGGAACCGTGAGGTGAATAAATGGGAAACTCTGCTGGACAGGTGAGGTATGACAAAGTCTGGAGAGGTCTCTGCAGTGTGGAGGAAGTGGAGAGGAGTTGTGAGGGTTAAGGTAGAGATATTAAGATCATAATATGCAGCTGAAGTACTTTTAATGTATACTATCTGGATCCTAACCCAAACCCTTTCAAAGAACAGGTGGTGGGTTTGCAAGCAGGTGTACTGTAGCTTAATTTAAAGTGCACTTGGCTGGAAAACTTGAAAACCGTGCATGACGTTGTTTTGATTTCGATACTTACATACTATCTGAAACATCTGTGTTTACATAATTCTGATGTTGATTGACTGCAACGTAGAACTTTTTTGAAATCCAAGATATCTCTTTTTGGCCACTAGGGGGCAGCAGAAACAAGCAGCATTGACATACTACTGATGTACGTTGACACGCGTTTAGAGAAAATTACACTGGTGGACACAAGATGTCTCGAACAGCACTGAGTTGTTCTTTAGTGTTTGCACAGTGAAGGCTTTAAGTTGCACATGACCATGAATGAGACCAGTTTTTGTGTCAAAATGAATACATGCAATAAACCGAGGATCAAGTGCATGCTCAGAGAAACTCTCAACCTTTTGCAGATGTATGTGAAAACTACCGTCCAGTATCAAACCATGCAAAAACTGGACACAACTTGCAAGAATGCAACCAATTGCATGATTACATTGCAAATTATTTAATATAAAGGACTAATTCAGACATTCAGTTTGTCTCAACACACGTCTGATAGGTAATGGCCTCGAATGCCAACTGGCCTTTATGTGGAAGTGTCATGTTTTAAACTTTTAGTCAAGCTAAAGCTAATATCTAATTTGTGCACAATGAAGCATTAACCTCATGTTAAATCTGCCTACATAACCTCACGTTAAATATATTCTCATATAAAAAAAAATAGGAACATTAATTCAAGCATTTAGCACAAACAAGGAACAACGCGATGTTTGAGCAGCGTGGTGGTGGTCATGAGTTTGTCACTCGTGGTATTTTTAAAAACTTCTTTGCTAACTCGTGTATTTTCAGAAGATTAACAAACTCTGTCAGGAGTGTAACTTTGTGATGAAACAACACTGAAGAACACCTCACACCTGTGCACCAAGGCGTTCTTTAATAGAGCAGAGCAGCTAGTTGACCGGGTGCGAATGAGGCTATGACATCACCATTTCATAGGAATTTGTTTATTGCCAGTTTTTTAACCTAGGTTCAAAATGTGTGTCTCTGCCAGCCATAATGCTGTTTCCATGTAAAGGAAAGGCCAAAATGCAATTAAAGGTTACTGAGTCTGTTGAATACGTTTTTGCGTGAACAACATCTTGAAGATGGAGTTAGTCCAAAAGCTGAAATAACTCTTTTTGGCCACTTGGGGGCAGCAGAAACAAGCAGC
This sequence comes from Notolabrus celidotus, assembly GCF_009762535.1. Classification (NCBI taxonomy): domain Eukaryota; kingdom Metazoa; phylum Chordata; class Actinopteri; order Labriformes; family Labridae; genus Notolabrus; species Notolabrus celidotus. The sequence continues at coordinate 3,486,922 of NC_048290.1, forward strand.
ACTGACATACTACCAGCTGAAGTTGATAGGTGTTTAACAAAAAGTTAAATTAATTGAAGCAAGATGTCTATAACTGCACTCAAAAGCGTCTCTAATGTTTGCACAGTGGAGGTTTCCAATTTGAACATGTAGGAGTTGCAAAGAAGACGATGATAGAGACTTCTCTTTGTCTAAATTTATGCATGCAATAAACCGAACATCTAGTGCATGCTCAGAGAAACTCTCAACCTTTTGCAAATATATGTGAAAAGTACCATCGAGCATCAAACTGTGCACATACTGACACGTATAGGATCCATCATTCTGCAAGGTGAGAATTAAACATCTCAATGAAGAAGCAGATGCGGACACATGCAACCAATCAAATAACTGCATGCAAATACTTAACTGCAATTTAATTTGTGCACGATCAAGCTTGTGCATAATGAAGCCTGCCTACATAACCTCACATTCAATATATTTTATTACATTAATGCACATCTGAATTGATATTAATTAACTTATATATCTAAATGTATGTAAATTAAGCACAAACAGGGAACAACATGATATTTGAACCGTGGGAAAGCTTTTAAACTTGTGACATTTAAATAAATACTTGCTGACTCATGTATGCTCAGAGGTTTATCAAACTATCCGGTGTTGATAGACAGGAATGTGAAAGTTGTTTAAAAGTATAAATATATTTTTGTCCACTTGGGGGCAGCAGAAACAAGCAGCATTGACATACAATTTATATAAGTTTATACAATAGAGGTTTGCAAATGGGTGACCAGACTTGAATTCCTGCATGTTATATATACTGGATATCTAGTCCAAGCTCAGATGCATGTGAAGACCACCATCCAGTATCAAACTGTGCACATCCTGTCGGCTCCCTCATTCTGCAAGGTGAAGATTGAACATCTCAAAAAAGAAGCAATCAGTCAACACAACTTGAAACTTCTATCTAGCTGGTCTCACGCCAAACCAGCAATCGTACTGTGGTTCTCTTCCCCACTTTCTCTGCATACATGCTGCAAAAGTACATTCTGCTCTGGTTCCACTTTTCATAGGTTTGAGTTTGAATGAAGTGAATATTTTTGGTTTACTGTACATTTCTTCCATCTTCCAAGCTTCCAATGAAAATATCCTCAAATTGGTCTTTGTGCAGGAAATGAGAGCTGGTTAAGAAAACAAAAAGGTGCAGTGTATTTCAGCAAAGATAAAAGAAGTTCATGTTCAAATTCAATATGACAAAGAAGACCCTGAACTGTTGAGGAGATAAAATTCTAAATAAATCAGGCAAGAATGAGACAAGATCTCACTTTCAAAAGCAAGAAACTGAGCTCCTTGATTCCCAGCATTTACAGAGTTTACAGAGTTACAGTGATTTTGCATGCATCACATTTAAAATGATGATATATATTCTGTCAAATGATCAAATGTATCAGTTTCAACGTCTGATCTGTTTTCTTTGTCCTGTTTTTAGTTTGATAAAAGCTTTAAATTATTTGCAAACTTGTCTTTTTTAGCATTTCACACAATGTCCCAACTTTAAGGGATTTGTTCTTCAAAAGTCCCTCTCTTAATGTTTCTAAAGCATCTCTTTCTGCATTCACTTCACCTTTAAAAACGTCTGATGAACCTGATGCTCTGCATGAGTCAGATCTTTCTAACTTTTCCACCCAGCCTCTCCTCTAAAACACTGAATCCTCACACATTAAACCCGCAAAATATCACAAGTTGTTCCCTATCAGCTGTGCAGGAATAGGCTGTTTTGCGAGGTTGTGCATGAACAATAGGTTTTCTTGTGCAAACTTGCCAGAGGGGGGGGGCGGGAAGAGTGAAAAAAGATGACCCGCTTTAAGAGGCAGGCGGTTCTAGGAGTGACATCAGGAGTACCGCACCCCTTACTCGGATTATAAATTCAGCATGGATGCCTGCAGAAGGTCCTTTCCAAACTCAGAGGTACACTGCAGCTGAGAGGAGAGGGCCGGTCACAGCTGAAACTATCATCATGGCACCAGCTAAGAAGGTAAATTAAGGATGGTGATAAGACTTGGAAAGAAGTGTTTGCACATTGATGAAGTGTTTTAACTTGTTGCATTGTTTAGAGGACAGTCTTATCTCGTGTTTTGTGCACAAGGAAGTGGTTTTACGCACTCCAAACTCTCACTGGGTAGAAAGTAACACACTTTTACGCACTTCTTTGCGTCTTTGCGCACTTTGAATCTCTCTCTCAGGGTATTTTGGAGCGTCTGGATGCAGGAGAGATTGTCATCGGGGACGGTGGCTTTGTCTTCGCTCTTGAGAAGCGAGGCTACGTCAAAGCAGGACCGTGGACACCTGAGGCTGCTGCCGAGAACCCTGAAGCAGGTGTGTTCCATTATTTCTCCCCCATGCACATGCATCGACCAGAATCAAGCGTTCGTTCAAAACCTGCAGATCCAGTTCTGCAGTGAACTTAACTGCACACTGTGGTTGTTTTCAGTGCGGCAGCTGCACAGGGAGTTCCTGAGAGCTGGCTCCAATGTCATGCAGACATTCACTTTCTACGCGAGCGATGATAAGCTGGAGAACAGGGGCAACACTCAGAAGTTCACTGTGAGTAGAGACAGGCTGTGTTAGTGTGCGTGAGTGCAGCTGCTCTCAGGCCTCACCATGAGGGGATGGCAGCTTGGCACCAGATTTGGCATGAGTCCAAAATCTTGCAGGAAAGCATGGATGAGGCTTTTAATTATGAAGTGCTCGAAGTTTAAGTGTCTCTGTTTTTGTCTTTTTCTCTGCAGGGTCAGCAGATTAACGAAGCCGCCTGTGACCTGGCAAGAGAGGTGGCTAATGAGGGGGATGCTCTGGTGGCAGGTGGAGTCTCTCAGACACCTTCTTACCTCAGCTGCAAGAGTGAGAATGATGTGAAGGCCATCTTCAAGAAGCAGCTCGATGTCTTCGTCAGTAAGAAAGTGGACTTCTTGATTGCTGAGGTACGCACCGAACACTAATCCCTTTCTCTTTATGGCAAAGCTGCTGTGAAGTCAGGCATGAGATCAGATATCTGGAAAAATGAAGGCTAAAATAAAGGTCTTAAAGTGAATCTGCAACAATGAAAGGTCTGATCATCTGGCTTTTATTTTAGATTAAGCTTTAAAATCAGTGGAGTGCAACCAGTTGCATAACTGCATGACAAAAACTCCTCTACAAAACTTAATGTGTAACTCCGGCTTTCTGATTTACTTAGATTTTATCAAACTTCTTAAAAGTCACGTACAACATGTTTAAAAAAGTGTTGCTGGATAAGACAGTTTGTACAATCATTAATTCAACTTTTTAAACAGCCCCCACATCTTCATTTGGCATCTACTGAAGAAACAACCTTTAATACTCCTGTTTGTGTCCCGGTGATGCTTAACTTTAATAATCCAGCCATTTTAGAGCAAACAAGGAGCAGCATGATGATTGGCCAGTGTGAGGAGGTTTGTCACTTATTGCATTTTGATAGAACCTTGGTGCTAACTCCAGTATCTTCAGAGTCTTAACAGACCTCGTTAGGCCCTGATTGGCAGCACCTGGTCCTCAAGCTGGAACTAGTTTAAAAGCTTTTGGCCACTTGGGGGCAGCAGAAACTAGATCATTTGACATGTTCGAAACAGCTCTTCATGGCACCATTCAGGCTTTTATTAAATCAGATATTTGTCATGACTGATATGTGTGCATGCACTTGCTTTAATTAATAAGCACCAGTCCTTTGAACGCCATCATCCCGCTGCCCTGCATCTGATTGGTCACACGGCACACTCTGACACAGCACTCGGTTGGCGCGTGGTGTGCCTTAAGACCAATCATCCCTTTTTTATTCTGTGGTTGATTAAATCATGATGGGTAGCCAGATCTCAAACAAGAGCTGAATTGTTGTTGTTATCATTTAATCTGTGGAGCAGGTAGTACAGTGTGTTCCAGAGCTTGCTGAAAACCTAAGAATGAAGTAGGTGAGAAGTAAGGGTAATTTTTAAAACGGCTCATGTTACATTTAGTCATTTGATCCATTACTAGAGGAGAATAGAGGCTTTAAAGTTTCAGTATCAGGTAATGAGGCTTCAGTCTGAGAATGCTGGACCCTGTCTTCAGTTGCACTAAGTTGTCAAAGTATTTCATGCAGACCTTCACATTTTCTCACGTCACATCATGCATGTTGTTTTGTTTCCCTGCAGTACTTCGAGCATGTGGAAGAGGCCGAGTGGGCGGTCCAGGTTCTTAAGACCACTGGGATGCCTGTGGCTGCAACTCTGTGCATCGGACCTCAAGGAGACCTGAACGGGGTCAGCCCTGGAGAATGTGCCGTCAAACTCGTCAAAGCTGGTATGATGATGATGTCTTTATTTACAAGACTATATCTGATTTACCTAAAGAATACAAAAGCCAACAATGGCATCACTCTGCAGGACAGACAAAGGTCAGATCCAGAGCCAGATGAGCCGTCACTGACAGATGTGACCGATGCATTTTAAGCTAACAGTCAAACCCAGGTCCTCAGGATTACATTTGTCTCATGACCTGGGTTTAAACATTGTTGAAAGATCTCTCAGAGGGTCTGACTCTGCAGAATAAAAAACACTGAAGCAGGATTTCTGATTCCTGATAAGTTTTGCAGGAAATCAGGGACATGGCAGGCATCTGTTCAAACTCTGCAAGCAAGTCTTAAACATTTTAAACACATTATTACCTCAATGAAGAAAGGATTCAATGCATTACAATTAAGTTTTCATGCACGCTCAGGGAATGGAAGTTACTTGCGTTTATGGTTCCCATGAAACTCTGTCAAGTACTAAAGTCTGCATTTTAGAGATTTCCTTTTAAACAGGAAGCAGCAGGGAGGAGGCAATCTAACGTTTGAAAAGCATGTCATTAAATGTGAAATACCCAGAGTGCAAATGAGTCAGCATTTATTTGTTTTCTATATAATGCAATACCAACAAGAGTGCATGTAAAACAAGTACTCCAAGTATAGGAGTGATGGTAAATGGTCTTGGGAGGCCGGTGTTTCTTAAATAAGTCAAAAGCATTCCTTTTTAATTAATTGAAAACTTTTTTAATTTGGTGCTCCAGCAAGTAAACACTTTGTGATTTGCAAGAAACTCTGCACAGGAAGCTTAAAAAAATGGTGCAGAAGTTTAAAATCCATGCACCCTCTCAGTTTTTTATGCTGACTTTCTATTTTTCCATCCAAAGCCTTTTAAAATCTGTGCATGCAGGATTTGAAAATATGACTTCAGTGCCCTCTAGTGGAAGTATCAAGACACTACATTAGACAACATGGTGACCATGTCGTCTTTATTTTTCATCTACTTGCACTACTTTTCTTTCACAGGTGCTCAGATTGTCGGCATCAACTGCCACTTTGACCCTGAGACGTGTGTGAAGACTGTGAAGATGATGAAGGAGGGCGTGGAGAAAGCTGGGCTGAAGGCTCATTACATGTGCCAGCCTCTGGCTTACCACACCCCCGACTGCAACTGCCAGGGCTTCATTGACCTGCCCGAGTTCCCCTTCAGTATGTAAACACATGCAAAACTGCTGCTTTGTACATTTAAAAACATGAAATCGTAATATCTAAATGTGCAACATCGTGTCCTCCTGCAGGTCTGGAGCCCAGGATCCTGACCAGATGGGACATGCAGAAATACGCCCGTGAAGCTTACAACGCCGGCATTCGTTACATCGGAGGCTGCTGTGGATTCGAGCCGTATCACATCCGCGGTCTGGCTGAGGAGCTGGCACCTGAGAGGGGTTTCCTGCCTGCAGGATCAGATAAGCATGGCTTGTGGGGTGCTGGCCTGGAGATGCACACTAAGCCTTGGGTCAGAGCCAGGTAAAGATTTGACACTACTTCTCTTCATATTTACTCCAAGAACCTCCATGTTGGTTAAAACAGTCAGTAACTTCTTCTTCCTCCTAGGGCTCGTCGTGCCTACTGGGAGTCTCAGATGCCTGCGTCCGGCCGCCCCTACTGCCCCTCCATGGCCACTCCCGATGGCTGGGGTGTCACCAAAGGCCACGCTGACCTGATGCAGCAGAAGGAGGCCACCTCTCAGGATCAGCTGAAGGCTCTCTTTGACAAGGCCAACAAATGCAACTGAGCTCTCTCTCTTCTTCTCTGTGTACTTCAACACTTCCCTCAAGTTTACATACCAAAACAATCAGAATGCTGGAGTTCTATCCGTCTCTCTCTAGGACCACTTTTACTCTGCTTGCAGACTGATGATGCTTCATATTTAGTTTTAGCAAACTTTAACTACCTGCTTCATTTAGATGATCACGCCCTGGAGAAGTTACTGTGATTCAAAGAGCAGCTGTGAATGCACCACAGGAAATGCCTTAACACTCCAAAATAAATGTTGTCTTACAAAATTAAATGATGTGGAACAATAAAAAGAGATTGGGAAAAGGAGCAATGAGTGGTTTTGTCTCTTTTGGAAGAATGTCTATGAATGTATTTACTTTTATACGACCGCTGTTTTAACATGTCAGACCTTACAAGCTGGAAAAAAAGCCTCACTATGCTTTAAAAATGTCTGTCCCCACCGCCAATGAGCCTCACCAGCTGTTTGAAACGTGTCTGATGTAATGAGGGGTTTAATAAATATCATAAGGTTGATGCTAAGCATCACCGGGCATTTAAGCATGTTCTGAATCAGCACTTTGTTGATTAATGTCATCGGACATAACATTTAATGGAGTCAATGCCACCTGGTGTTCAACAAATCCTGTTATTAAAGGGTAAGCTGTATTTAAATATGTCCAACATCACATGTACTGTGACCTTTATGATCCTGGAGTGCAAATAAGCACGGCTCAAAGAAGTCATACATCATGATAACCCCATTAATTATAAAGATGTAATGTAGGAACAACATAACTGTACAGTCATGGCCAAAAGTTTTGAGAATGACACAACTATTCATTTTCACAAAGTCTGCTGTTTCAGTTTTTATAATGGCAATTTGCATATACTCCAGAATGTTATGAGGAGTGATCAGCTCAACTGCAACTAATTGCAAAGTCCCTCTTTGCCTTGAAAATGAACTTTATCACCAAAAACCCATTTCCACTGCATTTCAGCCCTGCCACAAAAGGACCAGCTAACATAATTTCAATGACACACAGGTGTCACACACATTAACACAGGTGTGGGTGTTGATGAGGACAAGGCTGGCGATCAATCTGTCATGATTGAGTGACTGGACACTTTAAAAGGAAGATGGTGCATGACACCAGTGTTCCTCATCTGTTAGCCATGGTTACCTGCAAGGAAACACGTGCAGCCATCATTGCATTGCACAAAAAGGAATTTTTGAAGAATTGCAGAGGTCTTGAAAAAGAAGGGTCAACACTGCAAATATTGACTTATTGCATGAATTCTGTGTAATTCTCAATAAAAGCTTTTGATACTTATGAAATGCTTCTAATTGTATTTCATTATACCATAGAAACATCTGACAAAAACACCTAAAAACCCTGAAGCAGCAGACTTTGTGAAAATGTAATATGTGTGTCATTCTCAAAACTTTTGGCCATGACTGTAGTTTTGTTTAATTTAAAGCTCCTCTGAGGAACTTTCTGTTGTGTTGATTTTGGCACCCCCCTGTGGACAAAGTGTTAACCCTTGCATCTTTGCTGATCTTGTCCTGAACATGATTAATTTTCCAACAAATCCAAAACCACATCCTTTGCACTGGTTATGGAATATCTAAAACAGGGTTTAAGTCTTCCCTTTGATGTAAATTGCTTGATTGACACCTTCCCCCTCCCAGGCGGTTACAGGCATTAAAATACAATAGAAACAGTAAGTCTTCCTGCAGGTGTCATTTACCTGTGTGGGTCATAAACAGTCATCACTGTTAATTTCAGCCTGTTTCACAACCAGTACAATAAAAACATCACAGGAGCTTTAATCAAAACCCTGAATGGTGCTTATTAAATACATGTGGCAGCTCTTTATAACAATGTCTACAGTAAAACCAAAACAAGACATGATTTTTATAATATAGATCAAGTTTAAGATGAAGTGGATCTTTTATTATCCGGACATGATCAGGTAATAAAAGATCCTCTGCTGCCACCCAAAGGATGTTACCTGAACAGCAGGTGAGCTGGATTAATCAACATTTCCTTTAGGGGTCACTAATAATCAGCCTTGGTTACTAAATGGTTCAACCAATAATAAAGTGAGAGGGAATCCTTGATGATTACAAAACAATGTGAAACCATAAAGATGAGAGAAAGAGTCTAAATTGTGAGATCTGAAGTCTGAATTAGGAGCTGAAATGTCAAAATTAAAAGGTACTGATCAAAATTATGACATTCAAAGTCAAAGTAAGAGTTATGAGTGTCAGAATTATTGGATAAAATGTTAGAATTACCAGATATAGAGTCATAAATATGAGATAAAAGTTGCTATTTGAATTAAAATGTTCCAAAGGTGAGGTAGTCAGTTGAAATTATCATACAGAAAGACAAATAATGAGATAAAAGTGTATATTTAAGGATACAAGAAATAAATCTACCTCATTATCTTGCCTTTTCAACTCATGATCCTGACTTCTTCTCAGTATTTTGGCTATTTCACCTCATAATTCTTACTTTTTTCTTATAGATTTGACTGTTTTTCCCAATAATCACTTTTATTTTTTAAGTTAAATCATTTTAAACTGGAGCTTAATTTATGTAGCACCTTTTAATAGATTGTAACAAAGTGTGTTGACAGACAAAGGCCAGGCAAAGGCAGGAGACAGCAGAATAAACATTTGGCCACCTTAACAGAGAGAAGTCTATTAAAAGTAATCATGCCATTGTTTTGACTTTTTAAAAACCGGTTTAACAGAGTCCACTTTAAATATAATGTCTGTGAAACCACACGGCTGAGATCATTATGTAACACTGGCTTTTTTAACTGGGTGTCCAAAGGGAGTTATGATTTCCTGTGTTTATTCAGCTGGTTGTGGGCAGCCATTGTGCTGTGGAAACATTGGGATGTGGAATTACCCCACTGGCTGACTTCTTTAATAAATATAACACATGACCTTCACCCAGTGAGCTATATCTATTACCTTTTAACATACTTCTGGACGAACAGAAGTCCAGGAACAAAGACAGGAAACATGATTGCAATTTGTTTCAAACACAAACATTAATTGTTTCTTGGTTTTTGGACCTTTTCAGAAATCTGGGATCTGAAACTCAAAAATATTCAGTCAATTAAATGCATTTAATGCCCATGAAATCCACTCTAACCAGTTAAATAAAAACATCAAAACATACTAACTTGACTTTTTCTGATAAAACATTTCGTACAATAAATAATTAAATCCATAATTTTGGAAGAGTTTCACATTAAATACAAAACAAAGAAACAGCACAGTAATTAACAGAAGGCCAGACAGAGCTGGAATAACTTCTGTCCTAGTGAGGATGCCGTACAGCATTCAGCGTCATGACGTTCTCTGCGTGCTTGCGTCATTGGTGTACCCACGTGCAGATGTTTATGCTCCTCGTGCACGTCTACCCGAGAAGGACAGAGAACAGAGGGGTTATAATTAAATATCAATCAAATATTTTAATCACAAACATCAAAATATTAAACGAGAAGAAGAATTAAAGCGAATAAACGTGGAGTTAGTGAATATCTCAACCTGTCTCTTTGTTTACGGAACTCTAATTATAAAGAAACCACTGTGCTGCGTTCAGGGGACACTGGAAAAATACTACATATGAGCTTTACTGATAATTTAGAAAAAGTGATTAAGATATAGGGACTCATGGAGGAACATTTTAAAAGAAAAACACATGTAATATGTGTAGTAAAATATTATTAATAAAATATAATCATATATATTATAATTCCAAAAATGTATGACGTATAACATTTTTTATTAAAAATAATTTTGAAATAATTAAAAGCTTAAATTTTATTGAAAATAGAGCAAAATAAAGATAAGGGTGTTGAAAATGAAAAATATATGCTCAGGTAAAATCAGATGGTGGCAACACTGTAAACATTTGGGATTTGGGAGTTTCTGGAGTTATGAAAGGGAACTATTGTCCCATACTCCAATCAATCAATCAGACTTTGTTTATAAAGCGCTTTTCATACAATGATATTGTAACACAAAGTGCTGTACAAAAAAATAAAAAATAAAAAGACCCCCCCATCCTAATCTCAACCCAGCCCCGACCCCAAAAACCAACCCGCAATCCTAAAGTGAAGAACACAATATATGCAACAATAATAATAAAAACAATGAAAAGAAAATAAATAAATACAAATAATAAATAAATCAATAAATAAGTTGCTGAACGAACTGAGGAAAAGCTCTCATGATATCTTAATGAGGATATCTTACTTGTCTGATATAAGATTTCAGCTGATGACAAAATGACAAGTTAGTACTGCAAGTAGGCCAGTTGAGCACACAGACTATTACCACAGAGCCATGCTGTTGTAATACAAAATGTGTTTCAGCATCATGTTGTTGAAAAATACATGGTTCTCCCTGCATTGTCTGGATGTCAGCACATGTTCCTCCAAAATCTGTATATATGGTTGAGCATTAATGGAGCCTTCCCAGATGTGTAAGCTACCCATGCTATGTGCACTTATGATCCCCATACCATCAGGGATTCATTTATTTGAACTGTGCACTGATAACAAGCTGAGCGGCCCCTCTTCTCTTTAGATTAGACGAAACAGCGTCCTTGATTTCCACAGAATTCAATCATATACTATGATCATATAGCATTCTTTTAAAAAAAAAATTGCCTTATAAAGTTCCAGGATTTATATTTAACATTTATATTTATATTAAGCATTTATATTTATATTTAACATTTATATTTATATTAAGCATTTATATTTATATTTAACATTTATATTTATATTAAGCATTTATATTTATATTTAACATTTATATTTATATTTACATTTAACATTTATATTTACATTTAACATGTAGATTTACATTTAACATTTATATTTATATTTAACATTTATATTTATATGTAACATTTATATTTATATTTAACATTTATATTTGCATTTAACATTTATATTTATATTTAACATTTATATTTATATTTAGCATTCAACATTTATATTTATATTTAACATTAATATTTATATTTAACATTAATATTTATATTTATATTTAACATTAATATTTATATTTAGCATTCAACATTTATATTTATATTTAACATTTATATTTATATTTAGCATTTATATTTATATTTACATTTAACATTTATATTTACATTTAACATGTAGATTTACATTTAACATTTATATTTATATTTAACATTTATATTTATATGTAACATTTATATTTATATGTAACATTTATATTTGCATTTAACATTTATATTTATATTTAACATTTATATTTATATTTAACATTTATATTTATATTTAAGTTTATATTTACATTTCACATTTAGATTTATATTTAAAATTTAGATTTACATTTACATTTTACATTTATATTTATATTTAACATTTTGATTTACATTAAGAATAAAGGAATATCTTATCTTATATCTTAGTGCGCATGTGTCAACAGGACTGGTTGAAGGAGAAGGAAGCTCGTATTTCCTACTCTTCCTCTGGGACTTGAACGCCCCTCTGCGGGGGGACGGCGGGTTCAGTTAAATCCCTCCCCGGATTTGAGAACACGCACCACAGACACGCACGCTCCTCGAGCGCTTGTAAACAGAAGCTCACACGTGACACCGAGAGAGAGCCGAGTCGCGCGACCGCATTGTCTGCGAGCGGACAAAGAGCTGCACGAGGAGCTCCACGGACAGGTGAGCGGTCAGCTGCCATGACAACAACAACAACCTGTCTCTGCGCCGACATGAAGCCGAGGACCGAGGGTCCCTGCGAGTCTGACCGTCTGAGGAGCTCCATGTCCGGATCTCAGGGACAACGACGCTAGGCTGCGTCTCCCCCAGCTGGAGGTAAACAAAGCTGGGAGCCTTTGTTTCTCCTGTGAGCTGATCCAGCTCCAACACATCTGACTTTACTCACCTTTAATGTCAGGTAATCCAGGCTCGAGGCGGCCTCAGCATCCACATCATTTAATCTAAAGGTTTTTAATCTGGAGGAAATGTCTTTCACAATGGAGGACCACTTGGAGTCCGGATGGGTCTCTGTCCGACCCAGAGTCTTCGATGAGAAGGAGAGACACAAATTCGTCTTTATTGTGGCCTGGAACGACATCGAGGGGAAGTTCGCCATAACCTGCCACAACAGAACCGTGCAGAGACGGACCACCTTCCTGGACCTCGACAGCACCACCCCCCTCCCTGATCCGGGTGCCTCCGTGGCAGAAACACGCACAAGAAGTCCTGTCAAAGTCTGCCAAACTGGTAAAGTTAGACCACATTTTGTCCCTGCAGGAAAACCCCAAACAAAGACAGCATCAGAGTGCATCAACACCACATTAGGCTCCTGGGATATTGTGACCCCTAAAGTGTTAGACCTAGAGATCCTGGATCCAGTGGATGTCCTGTTGTCTCCAGATGATCCAGACGCAGGAGATGGGGACACCAGTGCACGCGAGGACTTCAGCTGGGCCGGGTTGTTCTCCTTCCAGGACCTGCGCGCAGTCCACTTCCAGCTGTGCGCAGTCAACTCCGACCTGGAGCCTTGTTTGCCCCCCTTCCCAGAGGAGCAGTCCGGCATGTGGACTGTGCTCTTCGGGTCATCCGAGGTGTCTCAGAGGGAGACGGACGCCCTGTGTTATCAGCTGCAGGTGTACCTGGGTCATGCCCTGGACACCTGCGGGTGGAAGATCCTCTCTCAGGTGGTTTTCAGTGAAGGGGAGGACACGGAGGAGTACTACGAGAGCCTGAGTGAGCTGAGGCAGAAGGGGTACGAGGATGCTCTGGAGAGGGCCAAGAGGCGCATGCAAGAGGTACAGTTCTAAAGCACGTGTTGTAAATGTTTCTGGAGGATCATAGTAGACCTATTGAACACATGGTATCTGGTCTTTATGTGTTGAGTGGTAGAGACAGACTCAAATATATGGAATGCATCCATTCATCTTATTTACCTTGTCTTTTATTGAGAGGACAGGACCGTGGGTAGAAAGGGACACTGAGGGAGACAGGGCCAGAGGATGGAGTCAAACCCAGGCCTCCAGCTTCAGCATCTAGAGCCTCTGTGCATAGGACTCTCAATCCAACACTAGGCCCAAACCGCTTCCCCAATTCCAGTCTCATGATCATAACCTGCATCCTAAGAGTTGCAAAAACAACACAAGGCTTAATCAAGACATTAGAGTGGACAACATGTCAAGTCAGGCGCTGCAGGTCATCAGACTCAAGAGCAGAAAGATATGAGAGATTGTCTACTTCAGGGGTTCCCAAACTTTTCAGCCAGCAACCCCCACTGTCCCTCAAAGTGATTTAATGTAGCTCTATTTAGCTGGTCTGGAGAAAATGACCCTACCTATATGAGCATGTGTCTGTGTTTCCTGTGCTGTTATGAATTAACCTGCTGCTACTGATGCTTTTGATAACTGGAGGTTCACTATCCCTAAACCTAGGAGACATCTGGGAACAAAGAAAGGCAGAAAACTCATTACATTAGGTTTTATTTCAAGGTTAGCTACTGTTTTTTGTTGCTATTTTGCACTATAATGGGTAAAATGTACTATTTATAGATTGACTTAAAAAAAAAAAACATTCTGGAAGACATCTCACAACCCTACCAGGGGGTCCCGACCATAGACTGTATATATAATGGACAGTGTCGCTTCGCCTTTTCCCATTGTACGGTTTTGAAGCCAAAATATCCCGTTCCTGTATGCTGCCAGTAGGGAATCTGTGTATTCCAAGGTAACAAGCTCCACCCTACAGCGTACCGTCTCGAGGTCCTACGGAGTTTCTCTCTACGGCAGCTGTCAATCAAAGCAAAACCGGGTGTAAAACCCTGTTTCCACCAAGCGGTTCAGTCCGGTTCACCTCGGTATGGCACGCATTTTGTGGCGTTTCCATTGACTAAAACCGGGACAGGTCCCCAAGTTACCGAGCCGTACCGTCCCACTTTTTGGTACCCTTCTGTTGGGGTGCCAGACATACCGATCCGACCCCAGAAGGTGGAGCTTGAAACACTGCAGTCCGTTGATTGGTCGAAAGAATCGTCACTTCCCGTGCGACAGCGGTAATAAAGAACAACACATAACCCCGCCATGTTGAAATCTCCGGTGGACTTCGGGAAGATCACTTTTATTTGTTGGAAAATGGCGTCAAGAAACAGCGTTCCATGGTCGACCGCGGAGGTGCAGACTTTCCTCGCGTTTTTCTTCTTCGTTGCATTTATGACGTCACACTATTACGTAGCTGACGCGGCTATCGGCATTGGGCTTACACGCCGCCCACCATGTAAGGCACGGTTGGCTGTGGAAACGCAAACAGGATCAGGCGTTACCGATCTGACCCGTACCAAACTGTACTGATCCATACCAGACCGCTTGGTGGAAACGAGCCATAAAACCCTGTTTTTTAAACTCTGATAACTAACGAAAAAGAAACTTTTCAGAATAAAGAGGCCTTGAACTCAAAACAGTCAAATAATAACTTCATATCCCCACAGCATACGGAGGGGAGAAACATTCGTACAACATGTATTCATTTTTTTAAAGTTTGACCGCAGAGACAGAGTTTTTGACCTATACTGCAGCCAGCCACTAGGGGGAGCAGTTTTTGTGGCGGGCTCACTTCGAGCCGAGCGAGATGACGTCCATTATTTATACAGTCTATAGTCCAGACCCACACTTTGGGAACCCCTGGTCTAGTACATTGAACGCAAACGCTGTGTTTATAAGAATTTAGTCCTCTTGTCCCAGGTATCGTCCGCTGAGGGCCTCCATACTTGTAACAAGTCCCGGGATGACTAACTTGAGCCGGACTCAAACTTGTCCCCTAAGTATACACTCATAAAATCCTTCTTCCAACATCCTACAAAACCCATTCTCTCAGCCATGGAGCCACTTCCTTAAAATAACATAACAAGCTGTTATTCTACCCCACAATAATAACAGAAAATACACACTTAGACATGTTTGGTATTTGGTCTCTTGGTAGAAATAACTCTGGACTGGATTTCTGACCAAACTACACACCCCTTTAAGCAGCTCAGGAAAATCCTGGTCTCAGATTGTACAGTTCCCGGACAAGTCATTCATGCTGTATTTGGCGCATGTGCATTTTTTCTCATCGCTGTTTTTAGGGAGGCGTGGGGGAAAACCACATACTGGTGAAATCCCAGAGAAAAGCTTGTTGATTTCAGGGGCCTTGTTGTGTCTCATGAGCTGAGTGACTACTGCAGGAACTTTCTCCAGGGACCAGGGACTTTTGGAGGCAGTGTTTCCCACAGAGTGACGCTGAATTTGCACCTAATTTTGGTATTTATTCAACACCACTGCCTTCCTGTTGTACATTGCTTCAAGCTATTTCTCCCCAGCTTTGTGTCTACCCTTCTGGTTTTCTATAACACCTTGATCTCATTGTGATTTCTCCACAACAGAGGCTCACTTTGAATGACTTAGTATATCAGAACAATTAAAAACAACATGATTTCCCATTAATTCATGAATTGTGGAGGTGTTAAAAAATGGAAAAGGCTTAATTGGTCAAGGACAAGGGTCTTTATAAGTCCTGGAGACTCTTCTTGTCCATACAGTAAAACTCATCAGACTGATTGGCCTATTTAAGATCCTTTAGGTCTAATCAAGGTCTGTAGAACTTGCCTACAACAAAAGAAAATAAGTTCCTGGGATTCAGTTCCTGGTACCTCTGTTGCAAATGTAGCTGCGGTCTGCTCTCTCTCCTCCTCTTCCTTTATCCTCCTCCCCTCCTCCTCCTCCTCCTCCTCTCCTGTGATCTACCATCTGTTGCGGCTGCACGTTCACAGGCCTGAAATATGATCCGGTCCGGCCAGAGACAGCACACACTCCAGTTGGCTGAGCGGTCTGAAGGGAGTCGCACAGAAACATCGGAGAACAATTAGAGGCGGAGTGAGAGAGATGTTGTGTCACCACAGCTGGTGAGATTGTTTCAGACAGCTGAAGGCGTGTGTTTAACTCGACAGGCGTGTGTGAAAAGCAAAAAAGGTTTATTTAATTACAGCAGGAAATGTGTCAGATATGGCGTCGCAGTTTGAGGGCAAGTCCAGTTAAAACCAGAGTCATGATCACAGAGAGTGTGTGTGAGTGTGTGTGAGAGAGCAGACAAAGCCTCCACGTCCTCCTCTGTTGTTCTGTTCAGCTGATTGACACACAAAGAACAAACAGCTGTGAGAGGGCTCGGTCAAACCAGGAAGAAGATGATTTAATTACACAATGTCAGACTTGTTTCTGTGAAGGAGACAGGAAAGTTTGGGTTTGATAAGACTCAGATCAGTTTATAGATGTTGTCAGATCTAGTGCATAGATGATCAGTTTTTAAATCTTATAGATGGCAGAAACTTTACAGAAAGAAACACTCAAAGTTCCTATCATGAAACATGTAACAGAAGCAATCTCACGCTCTCATTTGAAAAGCTGAAACCAGAATTTAAGCTGAGTTGTTTCCCTGCAACAAGGAAGGGTTGAGTAACACTTCTGTCTGCGTGTGAATGTGGTTAAGTAGCCCTAAAAGGCATCAAGAGAAAAACAGATAGATAGAAAATCACTCATCAAGTGTTTCATAAAGCGTAATCGTACAATCTGACTGATAACAAGTTGAGAGCACAGCTAGTTGTGAAACTAAAGCTGCAGAAGATGAGAACAAATACTATATCATCTTCATAGGGTGGGATATAAAGTATCTGTCTCATATAGGAGATTTAACAGAACCTCTTTGGGAGATTAATTAGATGATACAACCATAGACTGTATAGATAATGGACATAGTATCCGTGATGTCACCCGTCTGATTCTGAAGCTATGTTCTGAGGTCAATCGTCGGCGGCCGCCATATTGCTGCTGTTGAGTGATTGTGACGTAAAGAGGCGGGCTTTGAGGCTCCTCGCCAACAGCTGCAGTGTTCCCGCCTGTCAATCAAGTCAGCTGTGCCTCTCATAATGGAAAACTCGTAATCTCAATATCTTTGAAATTGCTGCATTATGAAAAAATTCACCCCCCCGTACAGTGTGTGCCGATCAAGAAATGAGCTATCCAGACTAAACTCGTCTTTTGTACCAGGCTGTAAACATGTTTATTTCTGCTGTAAAGATCGGCTTTTTTGAATTGGTGTGTATGTGGTTTCCGGTACTTCCGGAGCCAGCCTCAAGTGGACACTTGAAGAACTGCAGTTTTTAACACTTCCGCATTGGACTCATATTTTTAGACCGGAGGTTGCCGCTTGAACTCAACCTAACTGCTGGCAAGCGAGTGTGATGTAAAGAGGCGGGCTTTGAGGCTCCTAGCCAACAGCTACAGTGTTCCCGCCTGTCAATCAAGTTAGCTATACCCTTATTTGGGCAAAACTGGTACTCTTAATATCTTCTGAACTGTTGCGTTAGAAGAATAACTCTCCCTCGTACAGTGTGTGCCGATACAGAAATGAGCTCTTCAGATTGAACCTGTTTTTTTGTACCAGGCTGTAAAAATGTTTATTTCTGCTGTGAAGATCGTCTGCTTTGAATTGGTGTGTATGTGGTTTCTGGTACTTCCGGAGCCAGCCTCTAGTGGACGCTCGATGAACTGCAGTTTTTAACACTTCCGCATTGGACTCCTATTTTTAGACCGGAGGTTGCTGGCAAGCGAGTGTGACTTAAAGAGGCGGGCTTTGAGGCTCCTAGCCAACAGCTACAGTGTTCCCGCCTGTCAATCAAGTTAGCTATACCCTTATTTGGGCAAAGCTTGTAATCTATCTTCTGAACTGTGGCATTAGACAAAAATCCCCCCCCCCCCCCCCCCCCCTCACCTCGTACAGTGTGTGCCGATAAAGAAATTAGCTCTTCAGACTTAAGCTGTTTTTTGAACCAGGCTGTAAACATGTTTATTTCTGCTGTAAAGATCGTCTTCTTTGAATGGGTGTGTATGTGGTTTCCTGTGTTTCTGCAGTCAGCCTCAAGTGGATGCTGGAAGAACTGCAGTTTATAACACTTCCACATGGGCTTCATATTTTAAGACTTGAGGTTGTTGTAGTAAAAAAATATTCTGGGCTTAGATATTATCAAACTATTCCAACACTGTGTAGCTCTCTGGACTTTACACCACTTGCAGCTCTTCATTAACACTTGCCACTATAAAGACGAGACCACAGATTGGGATTAAAATATTATGGGATTAGTAGAAAGTTTAAGGAGGAGAGAAACACAGATCCTCTGTGGCTCTGAACCCCTTACCTCTTGGATCAGCCTCAGTGCTCAAAAAGATTCAATAGGTGGAACACACACGTGCATGAGCCAATCATTGACCAGAGAGCGATAGCTTCTACAGTAAATCTCACGTTTTACAGCCTGCAAGTTACTTTTTAATGGCTGTACTGTTCTCTTTGTACTTGTTCACGTGTGATTAGGATTTAAAAGGTGTTAAAAATGACTGAACATTAACTCGACAGTAATACGGGCTGTTTGAAGTTAAACATGCCGCAGAGTTAGAACACTGAGTGGATGCATCAGCTCTGTTGACTGTAAACACTACGATTACTTTGTTTTCAGAACAGAGAGGTGTGAGTGTAAACCTGGCTGCAACCTTTTGCGGACGTATTTATGATTTAAACCTCTGATATGATATGATGGCTTATAATCCTTATACGACTTTACTGCTGCAACCCTAATGGACAGACTTCATCAGATGTCCTGAGTAGACAAAAAGGTGACACATAAAGTAACGTCAGACGGACAAACAGGTCATGAAATATTGAGAAACAGCACAGAAGAGCTGAAACTCAATAATTGTAATGATCCTTTAATCTTTTCCTTAATTATTGGATTCAAAACAATGCAAGCACCAGGGCCCACATTTTCAAATCCCCTGTTTCATGCAAGCAATCCAACACCAGCATAATACCTCATAATAAAGAGGCTTGAACCAGTAAAATATTCACTTTAAAAGTGACTCAAACGATCATGGAGTGAAGATGAGTTGCCAGAGAGCTTCTCAACCACACGTGAGATACTCTGTACGTCCTCTTGGTCTTCCCGTGTGCTCTCTGTTCATCTTGGCATGCCCACTGTGTGGGTTTGTGTTTGTGAAGGTGAGTGTACACATCAGCTAAATTGAGATTACTCTGCATTGTAGGACTTAGATTGTGGACATAATTCACCCTGGGAGAAGCAGGTTTTCATTATCTTGTTTAACCTAATAACACAATTATTTAAAGCACAATAACACACAAGGTTTAGCTTTTTAAATGATTGTTTTAGACATAGACTGTACAAATAATGGACGTAGTATCCGTGATGTCACCCATCTGTTTCTGAAGCACTGTTTTGAGGCCAATCGTCAGTAGCAGCCATATCACTTAATGGAAAACTCGTAATGTCAATATCTTCGAAATTGCAGCGTTATAAAAAAGTTCACCCCCTGTACAGTGAGTGTCGATAAAGAAATGAGCTCTTTAGATTGAAGCTGTTTTTTGAAGCAGGCTGTAAACATGTTTATTTCTGCTGTAAAGATCAGCTTCTTTGAATTGGTGTGTATGTGGTTTCCTGTGTTTCTGCAGCCAGCCTCAAGTGGACGCTCAATGAACTGCAGTTTATAACACTTCCACATTGGCTTCATATTTTTGGACTGGAGGTTGCTGCTTGGTTTTAAAGCTAGGGTTGGTAGTCTCAGAAAACCAGCATGAATTTGAATGTAGCATTTCCTCATGACTCCGTCTAACCCCTCCCCTCCTCCCTCGGAGCTCCTCCAAAACGACGCCCCCCCGCTCACATGCACGAGCGCCGCTGATTCTCGACCATATGATGGTGACTGATTCAAAACCGGTCCTCACCAAAACATTATCATAGTGAAAGTTAAAAACACAAACAAACATGGCTGCTGTTAGCACTCACAACTATCATGCTAGCATTATCCAGTTGTACCGGTGACACGATATCAGGAGAAAAGTTATAACACATATATAATACTGTAACAGCTCTACTGTTTGTTAAACCTGTTCAGTGTAGATGCTCTTAATTCCTACAGTGTTGACGGTCAGTGAAGGCATCAGGAGAGGTGTAGAGTGTGTGAGCTGGAGAGAGGAGAGACAAGAGGAGAAGTTCTTCATTCATTCAAACATTGATTGTTGTTTTGTTGGTTGTCGTGATCACGGCCGACAGTGACCGGTTATTAAAGATCAACGTGTTCACGACTCGGCTCGTCATCACTACAGCGTCCGGACGGACACTACAATAAATATATATTTTCTGTAGGACTTACTGAACGTCATTAATTATTCTGCTTGTTGGTGAGAGCTTTTTAGACTCTGATCCGGACTACAGTCCTGAGCAAAGCACCTCATCTGGTCAGAGGGGACAGGCCCGAGGACGAGCGAGAGGGGCAGTAAATAGAGTCAGGGGAAGTAGAGGCAGGAGACGGGGACTCGGAGGAGTACACGCCGGGGAAATGTACGCGCAGGAGGAGGGCAGAACGGCTGGACGGGATTTGATTGGTTTAAAATTTGGGGAGCCAAAAAACGGTGATTGGTTGGTGTTTTCCCAGGTTTACTCTGGCTGTAGATAGCAGCTTTTTTTCACTCTTTTTTTAGGAACACATCATGTAATGATTGCCATCAGGACATAAAGATCATTTTAACCAGTATAACAAAAAGTGTATCTAAATCTGATTACCAACCCCAGCTTTAAGCTTAAAGAGTACAGAATGAGCTCCTGTAGCTGAAAGGATCCCCAGCTGAAGGTCTGAGGATTCAGAGGTGGAGGCAGCTCCTGTTCTATTATTAGAAGATAACTGGTGTTCCCTTTTTAGACACATTTAACTTTTCAGAGCTCCTTCAATCAGAGAGCGATTACAGAAGAAGAAGAAGAGCGTCTGCTCTGATCACAGTCGGAGAGTCTTCTTCCTGTGAGACGTTTCAATTAAAAGGCAGAAAGAGAGAGAGAGACAGAGAGAAAAGTACTCCAGCCAGACGGAGCAGATTTAGTACTGACAAACTGGAAGAGTTAGTCCTGATGAAAGGGCTGAAGCAGCGATGCTACAGCTGTAATTATGCTGTCAGAGCTCACTGAGTGCTTCCTGTAGAGGTATCAACATACGTATGTTAAAAAGAGGTGCATTGGAGTCAAGTCAGTAAAAACCAAAGACTTCATGTGGCACTAAATGAGTGTTCCTTCTCTTATTTGATTGTTTTGTATTAGCTCTTAGTTTTGTATTAATCAGACACCACACAGGACAGCCTGATCAGCCTCAGGGTTTTCCTGCAGGAGCAAAGAGTGGATGTACGGCTGGCCGGTGGTTACCACAGAGACACAGGCTCGAGGTAAACAGTAGGAGCAGTGTGTCCGAGCTGAATCGTGCAGTGTCTTCCCCGTTCCCCGACGTGGAGGGCTTTGGAAAAATCAGCCTGGAGTTAATATAAGAGTCTCCATTCATATCTATAGCTGCTCGCAGAGAGGAGCACTTTATTCAGCACTGTGCCTGTGGATGAAGATTGGGCGGTGGGACATTTCAATATTATCTGAAGCAGGAGTGAAGGAGGAGGATTGTGGAGTTTGACGTGGAGACGCTGGGACGTGGATTGTATTTGTGTGTACAATAGATGTTTTCACAGCGTTTATCTGCTGAACAAAGAGGAGTCTGTGCACGGCTCCACATATGGTGTGAATCAGCAACTGTTGGGGCAACTCTCTTCTCTTTGTACTACAGAACCATATAGTTTATGGTATCATTCTTCATCACACACACACACACACACACACACACACGGATACTGGTGGGCCTGCACTCTCTCACACTCTCACTCCTGGCTTTATAGCTCAGGCTTGTTATTTTTCTCCTCCAGCTTTCAAAGAGCTTTTGTTTGGGACTCATTGTGAACCTGAATTAGTCAGAATTAGACCCACTTCACATGAAATCAAGCCGATCCAAAATTCCAAAGAATTAAAGCAAAGCTAGCTTCACACATGGTTAACACCGTTACCTGGGCTGTGTTTGTTGAGCAGATACCTTCTGGTGAGGTTTCAAGAGGTTTCACATCCAGTGGGATGTGTTCTTGATCACAACCACAGTCATATTTCATAATTCTCTCAT
Source organism: Notolabrus celidotus (assembly GCF_009762535.1). Classification (NCBI taxonomy): domain Eukaryota; kingdom Metazoa; phylum Chordata; class Actinopteri; order Labriformes; family Labridae; genus Notolabrus; species Notolabrus celidotus. The sequence continues at coordinate 3,509,136 of NC_048290.1, forward strand.
TATTAAACATCCTTGAAACATCATTTTCAAAATAAACATTAAAAGAACACAGACTTAGACAGACGCATAGGTCGGAGCTTGACGATCAAAACACAAAATAGACTCCTGCACGTACTCGTCTGCACTTGCAATTCCAAGATTTACTGTATTGCTTCCTGACGTTGCGGTACTCAGACCTTCATCAGGTTGATTCATCATCAGAATCGCTGTGTCTGCTAATGAGACTCATTCTCTCCCTGGTCTTGGCTGTCCTCGTCCTCTTCCTCGTCTGCCTCTCAGATTGTCTCCATCAGTCTTTGATATCAACTTTTTAATTCACTTGTGGGATCCTACTACCTGTGAATTCAGGGCATTCTGTGTAAATTAACCATAGACTGTATAAATAACGAACGCAGCATCTGTGACGTCACCCATCTGTTTCTGAAGCGCTGTTTTGAGGCCAATCGGCGGCGGCGGCCATATTGGAAATGTTGAACTCAACATTACTTCCGTTGAGCAAGTGTGACGTAAAGAGGCGGGCTTTGAGCCTCCTAGCCAACAGCTGCAGTGTTCCTGCCTGTCAATCAAGTCAGCTGTGCCTCTCGTAATGGGAAACTCGTACTCTTAATATCTTTTAAATCGCCTTGTTATGAAAAAATTCACCCCCCGTACAGTGTGTGCCGAGAAATGAGCTATCCAGACTCCACTCGTCTTTTGTACCAGGCTGTAAACATGTTTCCCTGCAACAAGGAAGGGTTGAGTAACACTTCTGTCTGCGTGTGAATGTGGTTAAGTAGCCCTAAAAGGCATCAAGAGAAAAACAGATAGATAGAAAATCAATCAACAAGTGTTTCATAAAGCGTAATCGTACAATCTGACTGATAACAAGTTGAGAGCACAGCTAGTTGTGAAACTAAAGCTGCAGAAGATGAGAACAAACACTATATCATCTTCATAGGGTGGGATATAAAGTATCTGTCTCATATAGGAGATTTAACAGAACCTCTTTGGGAGATTAATTAAATGATACAAACATAGACTGTATAGATAATGGACGTAGTATCCGTGACGTCACCCGTCTGATTCTGAAGCTATGTTCTGAGGTCAATCGTCGGCGGCCGCCATATTGCTGCTGTTGAGTGATTGTGACGTAAAGAGGCGGGCTTTGAGGCTCCTCGCCAACAGCTACAGTGTTCCCTCCTGTCAATCAAGTCAGCTGTGCCTCTCATAATGGAAAACTCGTAATCTCAATATCTTTGAAATTGCTGCATTATGAAAAAATTCCCCCCCCGTACAGTGTGTGCCGATCAAGAAATGAGCTATCCAG